>NC_000075.6:6147500-6317500 GCF_000001635.26 Mus musculus
TAAATGCCATAGACCTCAGCATTATCTCCAGTGGCAGGACAGACCATGAACATCAACACAGCCCTCTACCTCTGCATGAGCCATGAACACCATCACAGCCCTCAGCAGTATCATACATCAAGGACGTCAACATGGCTTCAGTGGTAACATGGACAGCAACACAGACCCTGGCTGCAGTTGGACTACAGATCCAGAGATGGCCCTCAATGACACAGTGCTGGATTGCAACATGGCCATCAACATGCAGGTCATTCCAGTCAATATGGCACCCGGTGGCATACCTCATAGATATCAAGATAACTTTAGGTGAAAAGCAGACAATGAACTTTTCATGACATTTAGTGGTCAGCCATATAAGCCATGGACATCCACACAGCCACCACCTGCAGTAGGACTAAGACCCACATCTTCTGTTTTAAGAACCCACTGAGGCTTTAGAACTGCTCATAAACATATGAGTGTGGAGTCATCTAATGAAGCATGGGCAACCTATCAGAGACCATACCCTCAAAAAAAAACAGATTTTCCCTCCCTTAGGAACAATTAATTGTCAACAGCTTTTTAGTTAGGAATGAAGATCCTGTGTTCTTCCCCCACACTATGCTGAATGCTGACTGTCTGTCTTTGGTAGAGCTGATGCAACAAACAGAAGCTATGGATTAATTAAAGCAATATTCCTGTCATGTTCATAAATGTTTTTCCCCAAGTCATTCCTGGAATCTGGCTCTTACAGTATCTCTGACCTCTCTTTTGAAGTTTTTTTAAGCCTTTCAAGAGAGAGAGAGAGAGAGAGAGAGAGAGAGAGAGAGAGCATGTGATATAGATTTTCCATTTGTTGCTAAGCATGCTGCAAACACGGAAGAGCTCTCCTTTGTCCTGCTGCAAGTCTTTATTAACTGCAATCCATCGAGCAAAGAAGCTTCTCTGATGATCTCTTAGATCTCTTTTTAATAAGTAGGTATAGGGATAAATATTTAGAAGGCAGTTTGCTGCAATATCAGTTCAGCAAAATGTCTGTAATATGTTCTTCCCTATGACCTATAGCCTTCCAATTTAAAATACCAGGCATGAGTTTCCTGTAAGACAGACCAAAGTATATAGTGGTTGGTGACCCAGATAAGTGTTCTTATATCTGCGGTGGTGTTATTTGGTCTGGTATCATTTATTTCCACAGAGAAAATAGTCGCTTTTGCTCTTGTAGCCCCTTCCTGTGCAGAAAGTGCTGGCGTCATTAACCTCACTGCTCTTACATGTTACAGATGAGGACAGCCATTTTGGAGTGAAGTGCCTGACATGATTTTTGGCCACTATCATTGAGTCTGTTCTCAAAGCAGATGATTATTTGTAAATCATGCCCAACCTTCCCTCCCAGCACCAAATCACATGGCGCCACATGAAACTGCGCCATGACGAGCTTTTTCTGCTCATAGTAATGCAGCACCAGGATTTCTTTGTAGGAGTCCCATGCATTATTTTATTTAATGGTATGGCCCGGAAGCCCTATAGTCCGACTCCTCTGAAAGCTTTCCTGATGGTGGGAGAACTTTAGGCATTTGTACCATTTTACTTAAAAGATCTATTTCATCACATTCTATTGAACTCAACAATTAAATAAACCTCAAATTGTGACTTCATTTCTAAGCTGTAACAGAGAAGTGAGTGTTAATAGTTGTAGCAAATGTCAGCAGGAAATTGGAAAGACCCTTTGTTTCAAAATTAAATTACTGGCTCATTAATCTGGCTGGGTTATTTGCACAGAGACACATGTTCCAAGCATTTCTCAGTAAATTATATTTATTGGAAAGTATTATAAAGACATTATTTTAAGATGATGCACATTTTGAAGAATGCTGACATCCCAATCTTTATAAAATCTTTGTTCCATTTTTATTCATCAAAAATTAAGATTAGCTACTTGACACTAATGAGAAAATGTTGTGAAAAGGGAAAACACCTTTTATTTTTATATATGTTTTATACATAGTTTAACAAATTACTCATGCTATGCTTGCTGAGAGTGCCTGAATTCAGTCATTACCAATGAAGAAATAGAATTGGCTTAGAAGAAAGAAATCCTATTTTAATTAATTAATTAATCCATTTTACAACCCAATATTAGTACTCCCTCTACACCATGCCCCACTTGCAGCTTCTCCAGCACTCCCTCCTCCACTTCTCAGCACAAAACCATAAATGTCTCTTTGTACTTATAATTTACCAACAAATCTAGTAAGGCCACATTTTATAAACCTTATTTCTCTGGGAGGCAGCATAAGTCTCACAGGGTTTGGGGGGTTGTTTATTTGTTTTTGTTTTTGTTTTTGTTTTTGAAGCCTCACAGGTTTTTTTGTTGTTGTTGTCTTTGTTGGTTTTTTTGGTGTTTTGGGGTTTTTTTGTTTGTTTGTTTGTTTTTGTTTTTGTTTTCGTTTTAAGAAGAAGTGATAACAGAATGGCTTTATAAAGGCACTTCTGTAGTTCATTGTTTTTCCTAGTGAAGATGATGGATTTTACAACAATATTGCACAGCAACTTAACTCTCTTAATATGTGGTAAGATTTTTATTTTCAATAGCTTTCTGTAGAAAAATGTTAAAGATGCTTATTTATAAAAGAAGAGAATGTATGTAATAAACTTGAAAATAATGCATGCATTATAGAAGTTGACATTCCTTAGTATTCTACTACACAATATGTAACATAACCAACAGTCAATGAAAAAGGAGAAGAAAGATTAGAAAAATCTAGAGCCAACTTCAATCATTCAATGCCACAACACTATCAACAATGAAAAAAATCTCATCACAGTTTGCAAAGGATATTCATATATGTAATACTCTAACAAAAGTTATGTTGCAATTTCAGCTACCTAAAGAATTGATTCCTTAACATTCTTTTCAGTGTTGTTTCATTATAAGCAACACATGACCATCACACATTTTTTTAAAAGTCAATTAAATTAGACATACTTCAGGCAAAGAGTCATTTGGGTCCTTCAAAGACTCTATGAACAACTGAAAAACTGTCAGTTAGAAGACTCATGCTTTTGTAATGTAAGACATCATTGTGTTATTAAAGGATTATAAATGTCCTAAAGAAATACACTGTTCAGCCAGGCAGTGGTGGCACATGCCTTTAATCCCAGCATTTGGGAGGTAGAGGCAGGTGGATTTCTGATTTCGAGGCCAGCCTGTTCTACAGAGTGAGTTCCAGAACGGCTAGGGCTACACAGAGGAGCCCTGTCTCAAAAAACAAAATAACAGAAGAAGAAGAAGAAGAAGAAGAAGAAGAAGAAGAAGAAGAAGAAGAAGAAGAAGAAGAAGAAGAAGAAGAAGAAGAAGAAGAAGAAGAAGAAGAAGAAGAAGAAAAGATACACTGTTCATATGGATATTTTAAAGTTCTAGCCTAAACAGAACTAGCATGTTGTACTGAATATTTCATATTTTTGTACATTTAAATGTCTATTTTTATTTGTATGTATATGTCTGAGTGTATGTGTATGAGTGTGAGTGAGTGTAGTGTGTGTATGTGTGTGTGTGTGGATGTGCATGTAGATGCTAATGCTGTCCAGAAGAAAGTGTTGGATCTCCTGAAGTTGAAATTGCAGGCGATTTTGAATGTCATGCTGTGGGTGTTATACACCAATCTAGGGATTCTCTAAAGAGCATGAGCCATTACTAAACATGGATCTCTCCTCAGCCCTATTTCTTGACTCTTGAAAATGAAGAGATATCAAATAATTTTTGCTATGTTATCATCAGAAAGTTTAAGCTTCTTCAGAGAACTCTCACAAAGTTACCCATTCATAGTTTTGAGATCATTTTCATTCTAAAAGGTCCATATGTTATGTTGAGGCTCAGTCCTCAGAGTGGTGCTATTAGGAGGTGATCAGGAATGCCACAGTAGGACTTAGATGAAGCACCTTGGGCTGTTGGGACTTACTCTTGAAGGGGGTTATAGGTTCTGTGCCCCTGTCTTCCTCTTTCTTTGGCTTCTTAGACATAAAGCACAGCATCAAACTTTTCTCTGTTTTATTAATCACAACAGGTATTTTATTATAGTGATGGAATGTCAACTAACATGACTGTGTTGCGTATTAATGAAGTGTTTTTGGTTAAAAATCTAGGTCTTCAGAATGATTATTTTAGGTTGAAAATAATTGAATTCCACATTTTTCTATCTATATGTGTTGCCTGAAGCTCAATGAAGCTGTGAAGGCAGCATACATTAAGAGATATCCTACTCTTGTAATAAAGGCATGTATGCCTACCTATTTCATGGAAATGTTCATGTATATGCTTTCTATATCACTCTTTAACTGGTGTCAAGTGATAGCAAGCAGTCCAGGACTTCAATAGCCAACAGCATTTGAGAAGTGCAGTCAGTTATAAAATTTATTCTTCCTTCAGAGTTGTTTAAAATTATGGGAAAAATGTAATTTAGAATTGCTAATATATGGCATTTCTTGAATTTTTTGTTTCTTCTATCAAGGAGAATATTCTCTGCATCATAAATTAATTTCCACATTTATCTTTATTATCCTACATTCTGTTGCTTTGGTGTTTTTAGAATCCCTATCCTTGTGGTAAATAGTGCTCAGTTCATAGATGTTTTGTTCCAAATATTGAATATTGAATTGAAATTGGTACTTCTGGTAGATTATTACTTTCATTGAAAGAACCACCTTCACATGTATCATGTGGACACAAGCAGTGCTGGACTAACAGTAGCAAACTACATAGTATTTCTAAATATTAGAATATCACAGAAACTTTAAAAGACAATGTAAATACTGTATTTTGAGGCATACTCTTTTGGAAGAAACTAATAATTGAGTTTCTTTTTCTATTGTATTTTTCTCTCTTTATACATAGAATTGTAGATTTCTGGAAGTCTCTAGTTGAACATAATTTTAATTTTAATTTTAATAACTATTTATATAGTAGTATCCAAAAAGAAAATCCCATACTGTGTCTTTTATTATTTTATTTTTTTATAGTCCAGTCATTACCCCCTCCCAGTCTGCCCTCACACAGTTCCACATCCCAATCCTCCTTCTCCCTATCTCCAAGAGGATTTTTCCACCCCCCACTCCACCCCACCCCCTACCTGGCCTCCCCACTCCCTGTGGCCTCAAGACTCTGGAAAGTTAGGAAAATCATCTCTCACTGAGGCCAGACCAGTCAATCCTCTACTGTATATGTGTCCAGGTTCTCCTACCAACTAGTGTATGCTGCCTGGTTGGTGGCTCAATATCTGAGACATTTCAGAGGTCTGGTTTAGTTGAAACTGCTGGTCTTCCTATGGGGTCAACTTCTCCTCAGTTTCTTCCAGTTTCCCTAATTCAACCATAGGAGTCTCCAACTTCAATCCAATGGTTGTGTATAAGTATCTGTGTCTGTCTCAATCAGCTGCTTGCTGAGTAGAGGATAGGGATGCTAGGTTCCTGTCTGTAAGCACACCATAGCATCAGTAATAGTGTCAGGCCATGGAGCCACCCTTTGAGATGAATCTCTAGTTGGGCTGGTCACTGGACATCCTTTCTCTCAGTCTCTTCTCCATTTTTCTCCCTGCAGTTCTTTTTGACAGGAACAATTCTGGGTCAGTGTTTTTGGCAGTGGGATGGCAACCTTATTCCTCCCCTTGTTGTGATGTCTTTCTACTGGAGGTGCACTCTAGAAGTTCCTTCTCCCCAGTGTTAGGCTTTTCATCCTTTGAGTCCAGAGAGTCTCTGACCTCCCAGGTCTCTGAAATATTCTAGATGATTCCCCCATCCCCCATCCCCCACCCCCTGAGGTGGCATATTTCCATTCTTTCTGATGCCCCTCACATATAAGGCCATTATGAAGGTGGCAGGTGCTCCTATGATATGGTGGGCCACCTTTTGGGTATGTGCCCAAGAGTGGTATAACTGGGTATTCAGGTAGATATATTTCTAATTTTCTGTGGAACCTCCAGATTGATTTCCAGAGTGATTGTACAAGCTTGCAATCACACCAGTATAGAGGAGTGTTCCTCTTGCTCCACAACCTAGCCAAAAAGTTTTGTCACCTGAGTTTTTTATTTGAGCCATTTTGATTGGTGTAAAATTTTGGTTGTTTTGATTTGCATTTCCCTCCTATCAATAAGAATGTTGAAAATTTCTTTATGTATGTCTCTGCTATTCCAGTTTCCTGTGTTATAAATTCTTTGTTTAACTCTATACTTTTATTATTATTATTATTGGTTTGTTTAGTTTTTTGGAGGTCAGCTTCTTCAGTTCTTTATATATTTTGGATATTAGACCTCTATCTGACTTGGAATTAGTGAAGATTTTTCTCAATCTGTAGGTTGCCAATTTATCCTATTGACTATGTCTTTTGCCTTACAGAAGCTTTTCAGTTTCATGAGGTCCCTGCTGTGGTAAATCTTCAACCCAAATAGGTCCTGGAAATGAAAACACAACTCAGTTAATATGAATACAAGCTGTGCACCTATATTGGGCAGATCTACTGCTACACTACCATCTTCCCCATCTATGAGATCCCTTATAACTTGTGGTTTCTCCAGGCCACATGCTTCTGCTCTGCTTTCCTTCCACCTCCTCCTCTGTCATCCTCTCTCTCCTACTCCTCCTTCTCTCTCCCAAATTTCAGGTCCACCTTCCTTTCCTCTGCCCAATCATAGGCTCTAGCCTTTATTTTACAAATTAAGGTGGGGAACTTTACAGGAAATCACCTGAGTGCTAACTCATTCCTTGTTCCCAATACCTCAAGGAGAAGGGAATTAGCATCAAATTACAATATAGCCTAGAGCTATCCACAACAGGTCCCATTTATTAATTCTTGATCTGATTTCAGTTCAATTCAATTATCAGTTCAAGATCTTGATTTTGATCCAATGGCCTGAACCATTGGAGTTCTGTTTAGAAATCTCACCACACTCCCCACCCCTGTGCCAATGAGTTCGAGGTTCTTTCCCACTTTCTCTTCTATTAGATTCAGTGTATCTAGTTTTATGTTGAGGTCCTTGATCCACTTGAACTTGAGCTTTGTGCAAGGTGACAAATGGGTCTATTTTTGGTTTTCTACATACTGTTAGAACAGCACCATTTATTGAAGATGCTTTCTTTTTTCCATTGTATATTTTTTTACTTCTTTGTGAAAGATCAAATGTACTCAGGTGATTTCCTGTAAAGTTCCCCACCTTAATTTGTAAAATAAAGGCTAGAGCCTATGATTGGGCAGAGGAAAGGAAGGTGGACCTGAAATTTGGGAGAGAGAAGGAGGAGTAGGAGAGAGAGGATGACAGAGGAGGAGGTGGAAGGAAAGCAGAGCAGAAGCACATGGCCTGGAGTGTGTGGTTTCATTTCTGGGACTTCAATTCGATTCCATTAACTAACTTGTCTGTCTCTGTATCAATACCATGCAGTTTTTATCACTATTGCTCTGTAGTACAGCTTGAAATCAGGGATGGTGATTCCTCTAGAAGTTCTTTTATTGTAAAAAATGTATTTCTCTTCCCTGTGGTTTGTTTGCTTGTTGTTTTATTTTTATTTATTTATCTGTTTATTTGTTTGTTTGTTTATTTTTGGTTGTCTATATGAAGTTGATAATTGCTCTTTCTGTGTATTTGAAGAATTGTGTTGGAATTTTGGTGGAGATAGCATTGAATATGTAGATTTCTTTTAATAGAAAGGTCATTTTTACTATGTTAATATTACCAATCCATGAGCATGGGAGATCTTTCCATTTTCTGTGGTTTTCTTTGATTTCTTTCTTGAGAGACTTGAAGTTCTTGTCATACAGATCTTTCACTTGTTTGGTTAGAGTTATCCCAATATATTTTATATTACTTGTGACTATTTTGAAGGTGTTATTTCCCTAATTTCTTTCTCAGCCTGTTTATCCTTTCTGTAGAGGAAGGCCACTGATTTTTTTGAACTTCGCTGAAGTTGTTTATCGGTTTAGGAGTTCTCTGGTAGAATTTTTGGGATCACTTATATATACTCTTATACCATCTGTTAATAGTGATACCTTTGCCAGTTTGTATCCTCCTGATATCCTTCTTTTTTTTTTTTTTTTTTTTTTTTTTGTCTTATTGCTCTAGCTAGAACTTCATGTACTGTATTGAACAGATATGGGGACAGTGGCCAGCTTTGTCTTGTCCCTGATTTTAGTGGAATGGCTTCAAGTTTCTCTCCATTTAATTTGATATTGGCTGTTGGATTGCTGTATATTGCTTTTATTATGATTAGGTATGGGCTTTGAATTCTTGATCTCTCCAATTGTTTTAAAGTAGAGGGATGTTTTGTTTTTCAACTGCTTTTTCAGCATCTAAGAAGATAATCATGTGATTTTTTTCTTTGAGTTTGTTTATATAATGGGTTACGTTAATGCATTTTCGTATATTGAACCAACCTTGCATCCCTGGCATGAAGTCTACCTGATCATGGTGAATGATGGTTTTGATGTGTTCTTGTATTTGGTTTGCTAGAATTTTATTGAGTATTTATACATCAATATACATAAGTGAAATTATTCTGATGTTTTCTTTCTTTGTTGTGTCCTTATGTGGTTTAGGTATCAGAGTAATTGTGGCTTCATAGAATGAATTAGGTAGTGTTCCTTCTGTTTCTATTTTATGGAATAGTTTGAGAAGTGTTGATATTAGGTCTTCTCTGAAAGTCTGGGAGAATTCTGCACTAAATCCATCTGTCCCTGGGGTGTTTTTAGTTGGGAGGCTTTTAATGACTTCATCTAATCCCTTAGAGGATATGATCCTGTTTAGATAGCTTAGCTGCTCTTGATTTAACTTTGGTATGTGGTATCTGTCTCGAAAATCATCCATGTTGTCTAGACTTTCCAGTTTCTTTGAATTTAGGCTTTTGTAGTAAGGTCTGATGATTTTTTGAATTTCCTCCATTTCTCTTTTTAGGTCTCCTTTTTCATTTCTGATTTTGTTAACTTGGAGACGGTCTTTGTGCCCTTTAGTTAGTTTTGCTAGGGCTTTATGTATCTTGTTGATTTTCTCAAAGAAGCAGCTTTTGGTTTTTTTTTTGATTCTTTGTATCATTCTGTTTCATTCTAGTTGGTTGATTTTGACACTCAGACCTCTCCAATTTCTTTATGAAGGCACTGAATGCTATGGACTTTCCTTATAGCACTATTTTCATTGTGTCCTGTGATGTGTAAATACACATATTGGTAGTGGAAGACTTCAACACTTCACTCTCGTAATGGACAGGTCATTAAGACAGAGAAATAATGAAAGTAACAGATATTGTAAATCAAATGGAGCTAACAGATAACTGCAGAATATTTCACCCAAACATAGAAGAATATACCTTCTTAGCACCTCATGGAACCTTCTCCAAAATTGACCATACAATGGGTCAAAAAGGAATCCTCAACAGGTAACAACAAAACTAAAATAACCCTCATATCTTATCAAACTATATGGATTAAACATGTAATAACAACACATTTTATAACAAAAATAACAGAAACCCAAAAAACTGATGGAAACTGCACAGTTCTCTGTGAATGACCACTGGGTCAGGGGAGAAATATATAAATTAAAGACTTTTCTTGAATTAAGTGAAAATGAAGGCACAGCATACACAAATTTATAGGACACAATTAAAATAGTGCTAAGAGGAAAGTTCATAGCATTCAGTGTCTTCATAAAGAAATTGGACTTTGTATACTAGCAACTGAAAAGCACACCTGAACGCTCTAGTAAAAGAGAAGCACACACACCCAAGAGGAGTAGACAGCAAGAAATCATCAAACTCTGGTTGAAATCAATAAACTAGAGACAAAAAACAAAACAAAACAAAACAAAACAAACAAACAAACAAACAAAAAAAACAATACAATGAATGAATGAAACCATGAGCTGGTTCTTTGAGAAAATCAAGAAGACAGATAAACCCTTAGCCAAACAAACTAAAAAGAAGAAAGACAATATTCAAATTAACAAAATCAAAAATGAAAAGGGAAACATTTAACAGACACTGAGGAAAAACAAAGAATAATTAGGTCATACTTTAAAGGGCTGTACTTCATAAAATTGGAAAATCTAAATGAAATGGATGATTTCCTTGACAGATACCACTTAGCAAAATTAAATCATGATCAGATAAACAATCTAAATAGTTCCATAACTCTAAGGAAATAGAAACAGTAATTAAATGTCTCTTAACCACAAAAATATCATGGCCAGATTATTTCTGGCAGAATTGTACCCGGTTTTCAAAGAAGACTTAATACAAATACTCCTCAAACTATTTCACAAAATAAAAACAGAAGATTTCCAAACTCATTCTATAAGGCCACACCCAGCATGATAACTAAACTACACAAAGGCTCAACAAAGAGAAATTCAGACCAATTTCCCTTATTGATGAAAACATTGATGAAAATGCTCAATAAAATACTCACAAACTAAGAGCACATCAAAATCGTCATCCATCATTATCAAGTAGGCTTCATCCCAGGGACAGGAATGGTTCAGTAAACAAAAATCCATCAACGCATACAAACTGAAAAAAATTGCATGACCATGTCTTTAGATGCTGCAGACACCTTTGACAAAATCTAACACCCCTTCATGTTAAAAATCTTGGGGAGATCAGAGATATGGGGTACATACCAAACCATAATAAAGATACTATACCACAAGCAAATAGGAAATATCAAATTAAATGGAAAAATAAAGAAATTCCACTGAAATCAGAGATAACACAAGGCTACCTACCCACTCTCTCCATATTTATTCAACATAGTACTTGAAGTTCTAGCTACAACAACAAGACAACTAAATTAAATCAAGGAGATACATTAGAAAGACAGAAGTCAAAGTATTGCTACTCACAGATGATATTATAGTATACATAACTGACCCCAAAAATTCTAACAGAATACCCGTACAGCTGATAATATGTTCAGCAACATGGCTGGATCCAAAATTAACCCCAAAACTCAATAGCCCTCTTTTATACAAATGGTAAACAGGCTGAGCAAGAAATTAGGGAAACAACACCTTTTATAATTGCCACAAATAATATAAAATATAGTGGTGTAACTATAATCAAGCAAATAGAAGACTTGTATGACAAAAACTTCAAGTATTTGAAGAAAGAAACTGAGGAAATCAGAAGATGGAAAAAATCTCCAATTGTCATGGATCTGTAGGATTACCAAAGTAAAAATTTCATCTTACCAAAAGTAATCTATAGACTCAATGAAACTTCCATCAAAATTCCAACACAATTTTTTACAGACCTTGAAAAGACAACTCTTAACTTCATATGGAAAACCAGAAATCCCAGGATAGCTTAAACAATCCTGTACAATAAATGATCTTCTGGAGGTATCACCATCCTTGACTTCAAGCTGTACTACAGAGCAATAGTAATAATAAATGCATGGTACTAGCATAAAAACAGGCAGGTGATCAGTGGAATATAATCAGAGACTCAGAAATAAACCCTAAAACCTATGTACATTTTAGCTTTTAGAAAGAAGCCAAAAGTATACAGTGGAAAAAAGAAAGATCTTCAACACATGGTGATGGTTTAACTGGATGCACATAAGAGAATGTAAATAGATTCATATTTATCACTCTGTACAAAGCTCAAGTCCATGTAGATCAAACACTTCAATCTAAAACTAGTCACACTAAATCTAATAGAAGTAAAAGAGTGGAACTTCCCTGAACACATTGGCACAGGAGACAATTTCATGAACAGAACAGCAACTGGTGCCCAATCACTAAGATCAAAAATTATTAAATGGGACCTTATGAAACTGAAAGACTTTTGCAAGGCAAGGAAACATTCAATAAGACAAAACAGCAGCCCACAGATTGGGAAAAGATCTTCACCCACCCTATATCTAACAGTGGAATAATATCCAAAATACATAAAGAACTCAAGAAATTAAACACAAATAAACAAAATAATCCAATTAATAATTTGGTACAAAGATAAACCGAAAATTCTCAACAAAAGATTCCCTAGAAGCACTTTAAAAAATGGTTGACATCCTTAGTCATCAGGGAATGCAAATCAAAATGACTATGAGATTCCTTTTTAACAACTGTCAGCATGGCTGAGATCAAAAACTCAAATGAGAGTACATACATGGAAGCAACGATGTGGAGAAAGAGGAATATACCTCCATTGCTGGTGGGAGTGCAAACTGGTACAACCACTTTGGAAATCAATTTGGTGGATTATCAGAAAATTTGGAGTTGTCCTACACAAGACCCAACTATAACACTCCCAGGTATGTAACCAAAATATGCCCCACTATACCACAGGGACACTTGCTCAACTATGCTCACTGCAGCTTTATTCAAAATAGCCAGAAACTGGTAACAACCCAGATGTCCTTCTGTAGGCTCCCCTAGCCTGAAGCAGGCTAGTACAGACCAGGCTGCCACTGAGGTAGGGCCACCTGCGGTGCAGCTTTCTGACTTGGATGGCTTCTTTTGAAGTGGCAACTGCCCTGCTCTTCTGCTACCTGCTGAGTGGCTGGACCTGTCTTCTCAAGAGGATCCTGAGATAGTTGACTACCTGAGGAACTGGCAGACTAGTGTTAACAACTTAGCAACAATACATCAAGAAGCCTGGCGACCCCCAGGCACCAAGAGTGGACTGGGGGGGGGGGGGGGGATGGGCCTTCCCCCTTATAAGCAAGGTCTCTTAATATACTCGAGAGCTTTGAACAGGGAATCGTCTTGTCTAAGTCTTTTTTAGCCCCAGCCTGCCTCCCAGGTGTACCGGGTTCTTGTAAGCCACGGGCCAGTATACAACACCTCAACTGAAGAATAGATAAAAAAAAAAAAAAAAAAAAAACATTGCAAACCAACACAATGGAACACTACTCAACTTTTAAACCCTGACATTATTATGGATGCCAGGAAGTGCTTGCTGATAGAAGCCTGATGTGGCTGTCTCCTGAGAGGCTTTGCCAGAGCCTAACAAATGCAGAGGAGGAAACTCACAGGCATTAGACTGAGCTCAGGTGTCCCCCCCCCCTCCCCCCCACCCCCATCCCACCCCCCGCAGTGATGGAGATGAAGAAGGGACTGAAGGAGCTGTGGGGGTTTGCAGCCCCATGGAGGGAGCAAAAGTGTCAACAGGCCAGACCCTCCAGACCAACCAAAGAATATACATGAAGCAACCCATGGAGCTGGTCACATAAGTGGCAGAAGATGGCCTTGTTGGACATCAGTGGGAGGAGAGGCCCTGAGTCCTAAGGGTATTCAATGCCCCAGGGTAGGGGAATGCCAGGGTGGAAGGATGGGAGTGTTTGGGGAGGGAGCACCCTCATAGAGGCAGGGAGCAGGGGTGGGATGGGGGTTTTCAAAGGGGAGAGCTGGAAAGGGGAAAACATTTGAAATCTAAAGAAAATATCCAAGGGGAAACAAAAAGGAAAGAAAAAAGACATGAATTTTTCAGGCAGATGGATAGAACTAGAAAATATCATCATGAGTGAGGTAACCAGGCCCAGAAGGACACACATGGTATGTATTCACTTAAAGTGGATGTTACCCATAAAGTGCAGGATAACCATACTACAAGCCACAGACCCTAGGAAACTACTAAGTAATAACAACAGCTCAAAGAAGAATGTATAAATCTCACTCAGAAGCAGAAATAAAATAGACATGTATCTTAGGATCAAGTAAGATATAATGGCTTTTATGTCAACTTGTCATAATCTAGGAACATCTGGGATAGAAGAATCCTAATAGAGAAAATATCTCCACAGAATTGGCCAAGATTAGCCTGCAAGCAAGTCATGAGTTACTGTTCATGTGCAAGGACCCAGCTCACTGTGGGTGGTGCCACCCCAGACTGGGGATCCATAATCTAGAAGAAAGCAGGCTGAGTATGGCAAACACAAACAAGCCAGGACACAGTGTTGCTCCAGGGCCTCTACATCAATTCAGGCTTCCATGTATCTGCCTTAGAGTCTTACCCTGGCATCACTGGATAATAAACCCATTTTCTCCCCAAGTTATTTTTCATGGTGCTTTATCACATTCATAGAAACTCAGACAGCAGAAACCTATGCTTTGTTAGTTTTAGACAATACCATTAACAACCAAACATTTAAAACACCTCAAAAAGAACTCGTTTCCCCAGTTGTGCTATATGATAGGAATGTTAGTATTAGGGATATTTGACTAAAATCACAAAATAGTGATAAAGAAACTTCTATGGACTTTTTCATCTTTCCAGAAGAAGTTTAATTTCAGAACTATTAATATGATTGCAGCTTCCATTATAATCCTGTCTTAAAAATAAAAATAAAGAAAATATATTCTGCTTTAAGAGACAAACTCCAAGATTTAACCGTTTAAGTTAGTTTTTTGAAGAGTGCATTAATGGGAAAGTTCCTCTTAAAAAACCCCATCCATTTTGCACAAGACAGAGGAGAAGCAGGTTCTCTGTGCTTCCTTGTAGTGGAGGCTGACATCTTCACACTCTCAGTTATAACTTTCATGTCTCCCACCTGCCAACAGATCCCAATTCTCCTATGGTTTCTTACCTCGAGTCATAATGCCATAACCCTGATGGCATGGTCTACACACAAATGTTTCCCTGAGATTCTATCAGCATGCATATCAGTTTCTGTACGTGCTTAAAGATAGGCAGTATCCAATCAGCTTGAGCAGAAGAGCCATCTAACAAACTGTCTTTGAAGTAACTGCAAAAGTTGCCGTCCTTACTTGAAAGAAATGTCTTCTTCATTATTTCCACAAATGTAGTTTCTGAAGAAGAATGGAAATTCTTTCCCACTTTCTCCAGTCTGTTCTTGAGATAATATTATTGCTTATTCTGAATAAATTCAATTAGCCTGTGTATTTCTTCAAGCTTATTTCCTGACACTAGTTCTTATAAATGGATCAAAGTGACCAGAGATGATTCCTTATGGCTTTGAAAGGTACCTTATCTGAATTAAAAAGCACCTATCATGAGCTGTGTCGATACTACCGCCCCTTCCACAACGAAGCTAGACCACTTTAAAACACTTAATACAATGGCTGAAAAGACGACTCAGGCACTAAAAAATGTGTACTGCTCTTCTAGAGGACCTGACTGATTCCCACCACGCAGTTCAGGCTTTCAAAACTGCCTATAATGCTTGTCCCAAGGGATCTGACACCTTCTTCTGGATTCCTTTGGTAAATACATATATTTGGTTCACATACATACATGCAGTCACACATAGACACATTTAATAACTAAATAAGTAAATAAATAAATAAATAATGAAATAAGTAAATAAATTGAATAAATAAAGGCTAAAATAACAAAACAAATCAAGTAATGAATCTTTAAAAGAATAAATGCAAAGAGGTATAAACAAGATTTTAGAACACAAAAGATGAAATCGATTTCAAACTCCTAAAGTCCATCTACTGATAGAGAAAAAAATCACATAGAGTAAAATTAATTACAGAGAATGAAATGAGTTGGTATTTTATGAGTGCTAATAGCCTCTGAATCTTTAAACACTATCTTATTAACAGATTTAAACTTAGTTCCACTGAAAAGAAGGTTGGATGTGTAGAGACATAAACATAGGATTTTCTTTACTGAATTAAACATCCCCCTCAAAGAAAGGAACACTTAAAGACTTGTGTATTAATTTCTTGCTAAAAAAAAAATCACAAGACAAGACAGAAATTAAAACATAAATGTAACTGGGTGTGTGCCAGTCTTATAAGGACAAAAGTACATCCATTTGAAAGGGCCTGGAAGGCGTCCCATATCAATTAAGGAAGAATCTTACAGAATATGCAACATAGCCATCTCTGACATTTTAAATTTAGCTCAAGAATGGGTAAGGGAAGATGAAAAATACAAGAAGGTGAAGAAGAAAGTACTGATATTGAAATCATTCACCGGGGCTGAATTGTGCAGCATAGTGATAAGCAATTACTGGTGGCTGGGAAGGATCCTGGGTGCTTGCCTCTGTGACCTGTCATGAGATTTGGGCAGTAGAAAAAAATGCAGTCAACCCCTAGTGATGACACCTGGAAAATATAGCCAAGCCCTAGTGACAATACCTGAAAGTCTCTGCTCCAAATGTGTCAACATGAAATTCTTAAATGTGTCAGGTGTTTATTTATAGGATTATAGAAAAAATGTCTATATGGTCAACATTCCCTGAGCAGAGTTCATTGAAAACACTTGGCTTTTGATGGTACTGGCACATACAGCAACTCTCCACAAGTTAGGACACAGTGGTATAAACAGGTCAACTCTGAGTTCACAAAGCAGAAGTTCTGCTGCTCTTTCTACAACACTGTCAACTACCTTGAAGGTTTAAAAAAGCCATTTACTTATTGTGTTTATGTTGTTGCATGAGTGTATTTTTGTGTACCAGGTATGTGCAATTGACTATAAAAGGCCGAAAGATGGCTTACTTGGAGAACATAATATTTGCCACCATAGGTGGTTAAACTGGTTTATTCAATTTATTTCACTTTTAATAATATGGTAATAAAGGAATAAATATCATGCATATAACAGAGAAGTCAATTAAAATATAGAAAAGTTTAATTCAAAGGTCACTTATGTTTCAGAGAAAAATCACAAGTGAAAAATGTTACGCTATTTGCTACCATAGAATAGTTTGTTTTGTAAATGTTAATATATTCTCTACATGCAAATAATTGATTTCTTGAAAAGGAGACTAACTTTAAAAGTAAAACAACTTTCAAGATTAGGTGCAAAAATCAACATTAGTTTATACTAATTAAACACTTTAGTCTATATTAATTATTGAATTTTCTAAACCCTGTTGATTATAATGTGTAGAAGTCGTTTTTCATATTTGTATATATGTATATATGCTAGTTAGTTTTAACTGTCCACTTGAAAAAACCTAGAACCATGTGAGAAGGGAATTAAAATGAAGAGATTGCAAGTATGAGATTAACCTATGGTCACATCTGTGGGGACTTTCCTAAAGGGTCAGTCCACTATGAGTGGCACCATTCCCTGGCAAGCGGATTCTGGACTATGAATAAGTAAAGCTAGCTTAGTTAGAACTAAATAATCAGGGAAGAAAGCAGGCAGGCAGTATTGATGCACATGATGTGACTAGATACTTGAGCTCCTGTCTTGGCTTCCCTGGAGTAGAATTGTGATGTAATTAAACCCTTTCTCCTTTAAGTTGTTGATGTTCTGAATATTTTGTCACAGTGGCAGGAATGAATCTAGGACAGGATACAGTCAGAGTTTGGAACAGAAATGATTAAAATATATGTGGGCTTAAGTGAGCCTGCACATGTATCACACGCTGAAATCAGTTTGTGAGAACATATTATAATAAAAAACCCAAAATGTTCAGAATTCTGAAAGCAATCTAGGCAGTGTTATAGAAAGGACAGAGTAGAAGTCAGGAGGTAGTGTCCTGGATTCATTAGGTTTTTGTTTGTTTGTTTGTTTGTTTGCTTGCTTTTTTGTTTTGTTTGTTTGTTCTGTTTTTGTTTTTGTTTTTGTTTTTTGAGACCCAATGAGTGAAAAGTGAACAACAGAGGAGATCCACTTTGAACCAAGTAGGCACCATAAAAATGACAACTATTGTCAAGAGCATGGTCTTGCATGAGTTACAATCTAAAGATTGGCAGAAGTTCAGTTTAATAAGAGGGGACGGGGGCTGACCCACTTGCAGAGTTGAGAAGTCTTTCAAAAGGCCAAGCCACATATTACTTCTCCACTGAGAATTTTATAAGCAGTAAAGGAAGCCAAGAATGTTTGAAAATGAAACAGAAAACAGCATTCTTGGTTCCTGTTATAAAGGAAAAGGTCACAGGATAAAAATAGTGTCATATCCTAATTTAACCATGTAACAATCCAATCTTGATACAGTATTCCTTTGGCATAAACACTATAATGGTTAGACCTATTATAAGAGGCTATTATTTCTTTCATTTTCTTAACAATGCATGTACCCATTAGTTATACAAATTTCACTGGGCATTGCTAAATATAAATGAGATGATTTAAGTAGTTAATCATAATAATATTTACAAATCTGATTTCATTGTGTTGGTTCACTCTTCTTAATGGTCCACAAGCAAAGACTAATTTAGTATTTAGTTGAGTTAGTTTGAAGCACATACAAAAAAAAAAATTGAGATAATCTTCCCTCTTATCTTTATGCCAGAAATTTCCTCACTGTTAAAGTATTTTTATTAAATTTTTTTGTGCACAATCATGCCTTAGTAGCTGTAATTTAACATAAAAGTTGATTATTAAGTGATACACAAAACAAGATTCAAAATAATTAGTTTGATTCAGGTGTCTGATTTTGTGTCTTATTGTTACATTTAGATATTCATTACTATTAAAAGTCATGTTGATTGTTGATGTCTTAGAACATTTGCTATCATGTTTTAGCTATGACTTAAAAGTGTCCAGCATCAGTACATCAGATAAAAGTACTTTGAATGAATATTTTAAATGCAGTGTTTTATATGAGATTGAGACAGACAATTCGAACATTTTGATACTTGGAATGATTGTATAACCACTGTACATTTTCTCATTATTCCTAGGTCCTCATGGTTGAATCTAAGTATAAAATTAAATGAAGATTTCCAACTACATCTGAAATATGGATTGGACGTGTCAGCAAGCCTCCTGCTCTTATACCTCTTGTTCCTCTTCTCTTACTAATGCAGACATTCATTTACTATGATTTCTCTGCCTCACTAAATTATACACTTATGGGATTAACAACCTTGTCTCAATTCATTGCTATTGTACCTTCAAGATATTTAGAAGAGAGAATGAAACAAAAGTAAATCTAGTGTTTGTTGAATAAATAAATGAGGAACTGTTGTGATCATAAAAAGATAAAGGTAGTATAAGATTATGTTCTAAGGGGGTATAGTGAGATGTGGGGGGTGGGGGTGCCTCAGCGGACCCATGCTGAGGCATCCCTTCTCCCTGAGAGTCCAGCCACACAATGATATAGCATGGAATAGAGGTTATTTAGGGCATGAGGAGGAGAGTTAAGAGGGTAACAGAGGCAGAGAAAGGCATAAAGAAAGAGAGAGCAGAGAAATAGAGGCCGGCCATAACCAGGATGAGAGGTGGGGAAGGGAATGGGGCAAGAGGCAAGAGAGAGAAGCGGGAGTAAGAGAACAAAAGAGGCAAGAGAGCCAGGAGGGGGCAAGCAGCCTCTTTCAGAGTGGGCCAGGCCTACCTGGCTGTTGCCAGGTAACTGTGGAGAGGAGCAGGCACTCCTTCCCCTACATCTCACCTCACTCCCATAGAACATATTCTTATATTTCTTTACTTTTTTGTGATCACAACAGGGACTGCAAAGCTGTGCTTATTTTTAAGTTTGTGTGGTGGCTATATGTGTGAAGCCCAAAAGCTAACACTGAATTTCTCTATTGTTTGTTTTGAGCCGGTATCTCTGGCTGAATCATGAGCTTTCCCTTTACACAAGTTGAAATCCGGGGATCTACCTGTTTGCGTTACACAGCACTGGAGCTTCAAATGCATACCACAGTGTGCACAAGTGTGACACAAGTGTGATGTGTGTCTTCAGGTACTTCGCTGACTGTACCATCGCCTGTGAGCCTACTTTCTATGTTGCTTCTCTGTGTCTTTCTCCAGGGCAGATTATATACTTAAACAGTATAAACAGATTTTTTTTTCTTCAAGGGGATTCAAATTTTTCAATTGTCGGTCACATCAATAGCATGTACTTTCTTATGCATCAGCCCATAAAACAGTGATATCCATAAAGCAAGAACGTCTTACATGAACTTGATCGAGAACTAAGAGGGCACTACATTCCATTTTACTCACTCAGAAATAGTGCTGAAATGAAGTTACCCACATGTATATCCTCTTCAGTGCTGGGTGGTAGAGTAACTTGTAAAGTCTGTATTGTCATAACCCCCTCCCTTCTCAGCCACTTCTAATGAATGAATATCATGTATGTCCTATTCTCTAGACTTTCAGGCCTTAAAGATGTTGGGACTTTTGTATCACAAACGTCACTGATGAACAGCTGAGGAAATATGTATGCTTGATTGAGATTCATCTACCAAAAAAAAATCATAGAACAAAATTAGTTCATCTAATTCTTGCCACAGTCACACAAATCATTTCTATTTGTGTTTTGTACCAAAAGACACTGCATTTCTGGGGTCCAGTGCTTTCTTGCTTTCTTTCCTCCCACTGTTTTTTTTTTTTTTTTTTTTTTTTTTTAACCTATGGCCAAATATCCCTCCTTCATTTCTTCTATAGTATTAACATATTTAAAATCTAGAAAACATACAATATTCACAGGATTTTGCTTTGTTTTTTGTTAAACAGGGTCTTCACGTAGCCCAGGCTGGCCTGAAATGGAGTTCACTATACTGCTTAGGTTGGCCTTGAACGCTGACCCACCTGCCTTCACCTCCAAACACCAAGATTACTGGCATTCACCACTCCATCTAATTTATTTATGTGTGTGTTCATTTTCTGTTGTTGTTTGAGACAAAGTCTCTCCTTGTAGCCCTCTTCTGCCTTTGCCTCAAGGTGTTCAAACAGTCCCTGCTTCTCTTCCTGAATTGGTAACTGAGCCTCAAGGCAAACTCAGCATGGGCTTCTTTGTGATTGCATTTCCTGTGGAAGGTGGAGTGAAGCCTTGCTCAGTTGATTTGAGTTCTAGTATAATAGTCCTAGCAGATTCCAGTAACCAAGGCCAGCACTTAGTGGGCTGTCAGAGGATTTGACCACTCACCTCTAGATAAGTTCTATCCTCCTTTCACTCCTCCTGACCACTTTGTGCCCTACTCCTGGCCAGTTTCTATAAAACCCTGGGAGACGGGAAGGGTCTGGACCACCTTCAAACTCATGCTCAGTGACAGAGCTATTTTGGCTGGGACTGTGAGCCAGGACTCCAGGATCCCTGTTCCCAGCCGCACTGCCCAACAACTACACAGCCTCCCTTCCGCAGAAGAGCCAGACGCTGTGACGCCGGCTCCCTGCAGCCTGTGCTGCAGCCGCTGTCCACCGGAGGGGGGCGAATCCACGTCAACCTGTTGTTTGCCCAGCTCCTATTGATCAAGTCAGAGCTACAAGGAAATGCGGCACACACACGCGCTTGGAAAGTTTAGCTTACAGGAAGTTTTGGGAGAGCAGCGCCAGTAACTGGGCGGCCGGGACAACACAGGCGGTGAAGGCGAGGGACTGTGCAGTAGAAATCCGCCGACTCAACCCTTTGGGCTTTATTTATTTACTTTTGGAGCAACGCGATCCCTAGGTCGCTGAGCCCAAATGCAACGGCTCGTTTTAGTCTCCATTCTCCTGTGCGCGAACTTTAGCTGCTATCCGGACACTTTTGCGACTCCGCAGAGAGCATCCATCAAAGCTTTGCGCAATGCCAACCTCAGGAGAGATGGTAAGCGATTCATTTGATTTGTGTTCAGCATTGAAAAGGTCACATTTGCTATTGTCAAGGTTCTTTGGGTCATTCACCAGACCCCACCTCCTCCGATTTTGAATTTTTCAAATGAACTCAGAAGGCATTCTCTGGAAAGGATTCTCCTGCCTGCTCCTCACCCTTCCCCACCCCCCCCACCCCCCGCTAAAATTGCCCCTCATTCTATAACTACTAGAGAGTGTTTTGAAGTGTCCTGGAGGCCACTGGGGGAAGTGCTGGAGTACACTGGGGGGTGGGGTCAAGTGGCTTTCTCCCTGCAACTTAGAATCATATCAGTAGGTGTGTGTCCTGGAGTAGTTGACACCAGGATGTGGGTGTCTCCTTCCAGGCTTTGAAAGCTGCAGGCTGTGCTCATCTTGGCATTGTGGTGGGCGGTGGAGTCCAATGGCCTTTACTGGATAATGTAATTCTTATTTATTTTTTTATTTTAGTTAGGGGAGTAGGGATGACACGTTTCAACACTGTGGTTATTTTTGCAGCAGACTGGCCATGTATAAATCATTTGTTTTCAAAAGAAGTCAGTGTTGTCCTTTATGTCCCTCAAGTGACTTTCCCTTGGAGTTCAACAAGGGTCAGGAACTAAGTGTGTGGGAGGCAGAGTTCCTGGAATGTTCTTGTAGCACAAGGTACCTGGCTTCTTTGGTTGGTTTCCTTTGTACGGAAGTTTTCCAAGCTCCTGAAATGGCTGTCCTAAGAAAGGTACTGAGTAAGCATGCTTGTTTTCCTGTCCTGTGCAAGATACATGGGAAAAATAGGTCCTAGAAACTCCTCATTGAGCTTTTCTCCTGGAACTTAGGCCCTCAGCTGTAGCCTGTGGTCCTAGCAAGGTACAGTCCTTGTGTTGGGTACCTGTAATATCCCAAGACATTTTTGGCTTTTGTTATCCTACATGAAGCTCATTCTCTTACTTGGTTAAAGTACCCAGAGCCTCCACTTGCTTCCATATCACTCCACTTGCTCCTCCCATCAAGGAAATCATTGAGTTGTTCTTAGTGGCTTGATTGAACTAGAAACATTTAACCATCTTGGTAACATGATAGTAGCCACCTTAGTCACTAATCAGTGTCTTTCTTGAATATGTTCTAAATTCAGACTTCCTTAAAAGGCTCTTGGAAATTGCTTTCTGATGACAGGTAGAATGTAGAACAAAGTGCAGTGTCTCCAAGTTATCCAAAGTGTTGAGGTGTGTGGCCTATGAACTCAAATCCCTACTGGATAGCAGTGTTTTTGTAAAATATTGTGATGGTATGTTTTGGGTGACCCCCCTCCCAATTAAAGTACAGAGATTTTGCTCTCAATTTTAAAGGCTAAACAAGGTTGAGTGTCAGTGTACAGTGCACATTTGCAGTTGGTTTTCCTGGATATTGTCTTCAGTATGTTGGGAACAAAATTTAAAAAAAGGGTGGGGAGCACTGGGGTCCTGGGGAAGAACGGAAGGAAAAAGATGCCCACACCCCGCCAGAGTTTCCCTATTCTCTGGTCAGTCAGGCATGGGAGGGCTGCTATCTACCCTATCCACTCATCCCTGGGTGGGCATTCCTCTATCCCACTCTTCAGGGGGTGGCCAAGGGGCAGCCCTGCCTGCCCCCCCGCCCCCCCCTGTAGCAACTTTGCTAAAGACACCAGGGTTTTGGGAGAGAGGGAAGAGGGAAGAAGTTCCCAACACTGACCAGAGTGTGCAGCAGAACTTGAAGGAGCAGAACGGAGACTCTATGGTTTTAGAGCTTTATTATAGAAATGCTGGGGAAAGAGAGAAGGTAGAAAGGAGAGAGAGAGAGAGAGAGAGAGAGAGAGAGAGAGAGAGAGAGAGAGAGAGAGAGAGAGAGAGAGAGAGGACTAGAGAGAAGAAGAGAGAACGTAAGAGAGGAGAAGAAAGAAAAAGAGGAGAAAGAAGTGAGAAATGAGAGAGGTGAGAGGAAAAAGGAATAAGAGACTGAGGTGTGGGCTGAGCACCCCTTTTTATGGTCTTCACTGTTGCTAGGTAACTGGGGAGGAGTTTAGCCTGAAGCTCAGAAGCTTGGGCCATTGCTCGCATGACTACTGACCATGCTTCTCTTGTGGGGGCTGTGGGAGGTGGTACCTTACGCAGGGGCCGGAGTTCCAGGAGCATGAGGGAACGCTTACCGTGTCATGTAGGTGAATTATGACCATCGGAGTTCAGACCTTAGCTCGACCTGGAGACCAGCCAGCAATTCCCCACACTAGTATGCACAGATCTTTGAGTT
This sequence comes from Mus musculus, assembly GCF_000001635.26. Lineage (NCBI taxonomy): Eukaryota > Metazoa > Chordata > Mammalia > Rodentia > Muridae > Mus > Mus musculus. The sequence goes on from NC_000075.6 coordinate 6,171,186, forward strand.
TTCAGCTTTGCCTTTTTGGCTTCATAGAGTTAAACACCATGTTGATGCATGATTTCAGAGCCATAATTGGTAACCCTCCCAAGTATTCGTTACAAGAATTCAAGGACAAAAATGAAAAGCATGCCGTCATTGCTTATTAACCCAAGAATCTGACCCAAATCCAGTAAGACAGCTCAGAAATTTTCCGTGCTCCTCTTTCTTTTGTTGGAAAGCACACTCAGATTTTAATTTTCTTTATTAAATCTCTGTTTTTCTATCTAGTCTACATATGTACTTCTCAAAAAGCTGATAATGTCTCTTGATTTCTTCATATTTTAGCTGAAGCTGTTTCACAGATACTCCTACGCGCATACACACACATACACACACACACACACACGCACACACATACACACACACTTAATATTTTTCTCTTTAACTCTTTAACAATCTTACCTTTAAAACTGACCGGAAAATAGGAAACCCAGACATACTTATTTAAGATAATACTGACATTCAAAATAGTTTCTGAGAAAGATGGTTAAAAGGAGTGAGATTGGTTGAAAGGGATGGAAGTTGAAAGATAGTGTTACAGTAATGTGTGTTTTCCCAAACAATGTAGTTTCGTTATCTGTGAAGAGATGATTCAGTAATTTAAAGTGTCAGGGCAAGAGAATGATTGAGAGAAAGAAGCCTAACAATATTCTTTGAGGGTATCTTGGTGTTAATGGAGGATAAAGTGTTGAGTGACAGCCAGAGAGTGTTTCTGAGACAGCCTTTGTACATTCTTTCTAGCTGGGCTTGACTGCCCAGTGCTGGATTCAATAAAGGAATCATAAGGGAAGGCCAGGCACCTGATAGAAATGGCTTCCGATGATGTGTTGGAATCTTCATGGGCTGCTTCGAATGGTCTTTGGAGAGGTCGAAACACCACTGAAAATCCTAATGCATATCAGAGAGAAAGTTTAATTTATTACATCACATCCTTGCTCAGACTGCACACATTTTCAGTTTGCTTTCCTCAGTTTCCCTCGGGACTCATTAAGGAAGGAAGGTGTTATTTTGCTATTTTGACTCTCAGATGAAGATACCATATAAGTCTGGGGCGCATATGCTTGAGAAATATGCTCAGGAGAAAGGCAGAAAACAGATCTGATCAACATTAGCTTAGTCATTAGACGACGTGGTGAGTAGTCACTGCAAACCCTGAGTGGGTTTGGGCATGCATGTGGAAGCCATTATTTGAAGGTAAGGCTCAATTCACACTTGAATGGCATGTGTTTGCTCTTTGCAGTTCCATTAGTTGCTGCCCAATTTGGGAGCTGGGGAAGAAATTATAAACGATTAGGGAAGGTGCTCCATGAAAAGGGCACGAGATGGATATTCTTGATTATTTTTAGCCTGATAGAAAAAGCTTTGGCCAGGCAGTGGTGGCGCACACCTTTAATCCCAGTACTCAGGAGGCAGAGGTAGGCGGATTTCTGAGTTCGAGGCCAGCCTGGTCTACAAAGTGAGTTCCAGGACAGTCAGGGCTATACGGAGAAACCCTGTCTCGAAAAACAAAACAAAACAAAACAAAACAAAAACAAAAACAAACCAAAAAAAAAAAAAAAGCTTTGGTTTGATCAGCTATGTCTAGGAGGGAAGCTAAGAAATGGTATAAAGACCTTAGGTTTATAAAAAATAGGTTCCTTTTATAAGGTGATTGGTCTACTAGAATGTTCTTTCAGAATACTGTTCTTGTTGGGAAACAAGTACTCCAGATCTTTCCATTAAAAATAGCTGAAGAAGGGCATCAGAGGAAGGTGGTAGATGTGATTCAAGTGAGATTTTATAGGTATGGAAGAATACATTACAATAAATTGAAACACATAATGTATTTATACTTCCTTATATTCTATTATTAAGTGTCATTCGTGGTCAAACTGATTTACCTTAATCTTATCTCTAAATCTAGACCAGATCCTAATTTAGGAGCCACATCTTATCTAGTGTCTATGCAATTGATGCTTTCATGAGAATGACTGTTCACAACAGGTGATGTTCAGATTGATACCAGTTAAATGGCATTATTAATTATTCCCAAATCTAACTAGATAGCACTCCCTGCCTAGAGAGTTAAGAATACACACCTGCCTCCAATTACAAATATGTTGCTGGTATGCAGTGATTTTGGATTGTCCTATTTTGCTAATAACTGAATTGTCTACAACTTTGTTATCAGCTAGGGAGAGATCTTCAGGATCTGCCCTTGTGTTATGTTGGATTCTAAAGCAGCAAGTCCAAGTCTTAAGCAATGTGCTTTCCAGGGCCATACAGATGACAGCACACTGACCTTGGTCAGAGATCAGAGATGAAAAGGCGTGGCAACAAAGGAGGAAGATATAAGCCATTTCTTGTGAACATTTCTGAGAGCTATGAGCCATAAGAGTGTCTAAGTTTTGTGTTCATTTGTTTTTAGATTTTCTGTTCAGTTCTAAGAGTATAGAAGCTTCAAACCTTATGATGCCATATCTGTGTTTTAGGTGTTTTAAATGCAACTTGGCTTTGACTTTATAATTGCATGGCTTGAAATACTTAATTGAAATTCTTTTGAGAGGAGAATAAGGACATAGGTCTGGGGAGATTCTGAGAATAAGGAAACTCAAGTTGGTGTCCTTAGAACCTACTTAATACTGGATGCAGGGTCAGGTCCTCTCTCCCTGAACTCTTACAGGGAGGCAGCAGACAATATGAGAAGAATCTCTAGAAGTTTGTGGAGAGGAAGCCTGGTGTATGTAGGAGGGAGTTAGTGAGTGTCTGCTTTGTCTTTATTTCAAAGTGTAAAGCAAGGACCAAGATTGTACCATGTAATACCAAGGCTGTATTGTGATCTCTGCATGTATGCAGTAGCATATGTGACAGAATTCATACAAATGAGCACAAACAACTGTAACAGTAACAACAACAATACACACACACACACACACACACACACACACACATGTATATGAACAAAAGGCTCCTTTAGAAAAAAATTTTAAAAAATTAAAAAATAAAACCCAAAAGACAAACCAAAACAAACAAAAAAACAAACAACCAAACCTCCAACTGAACCTTCCACAAGACGGATTAACTGATTAGAACTTTATTCATTGCAGAGAGGTTGCAGTAGTGCAAATCTAGAGCCCAACTGTCTGTGGCCAGCTTTAGCCCTGTTAATAGCCTTCTATTGCCAGGTTTTGTACCTGACTTAACATATTTGTAGTTATTAGGCAAATCATTTAGAATTTACAAACAGTCGTCTACACCACAAATCAAAAATCTAAGTGTCACGAGATTGCATCAGAGACCCATGGAAGGGGTTTTTCTGCTTTGCTCTACTCACTTGCCTTATGTCTCCACCAATGTGTTTTAAAAATATCTTCATTCATGACCTTCTTTGTTCTGTCATTATGAAAATCTCATAAAACTAGAGTATGGAATTTAGGACAACATAAATATCTGGTCCTAGGTAATGCTGATTGGTAATTGCCTTGAGAATATATTATTTCTTATCCCCGTTGAGTGAGAGTTCTCTTTTGGGGAGTGCACAGGGATCTGCATGCTATACATTGTATGATGTCTTGGGGTACCAGAATTCTGTATATTGTTGCTTGTCCTGATATGTCAGGTCGTTATGCATTGTAGGGTTCCCTGAAGTGTCTGGTTGCTGTGAATTGTACAATATCCTGAGGTGTCTGGATGATGTGCATATATAATGTCCTGAGATATCAGGATGCTGTGCAATGTAAAGTGTTTTGAGATGTCTGGATGCTTTACAATGAATGGTACCCCTAGTTAGGATGTGAGCTACATTGGCTGAAACTGATTTTTGTCTAGAGGATTTTTTTTTTTGATGAACAAAAGTATGTCCCAGTACAGGGGAATGCCAGGGCCAGGAAGCAGGAGTGGGTGGGTTAGAGAACGGGGAGTGGGGAGGGGATAGGGGCTTTGGGAATAACATCTGAAATGCAAATGAAGAAAATATCTAATAAAGAAAAAAATTAAAAAAAAAAAAAAAAGTAAAACCAAATTGCTTCAGGAAGGCAGGACCAAACAGCGAGCAGAATCAGCGGAGTCCCTGCTTTGTCTCTTCAAGTCCAGGTGGCTGCAGGTAGGACTCCTCCAAGTATTTGCGGTCTCTGAACCCTGACATTGTCATTTTAAAAGTCTAGAAGGGACATGAGTGTTGTCTGTCTTCTTCCTTGAGAGCTAAGTCAAGCAAATGCTGTCCTCTCTGGGACTCTTGAACTTTTCTTGTTGAAATGATCTGATTGGTATTTCAGAGTGGTGGATGAACACCTTTGGATGGGAACCCTTTGTGAACCAGGTGTAACTCTTGGATACCTTATTATTTACCTCTTGAAAGGACCGAGAAAGCTTTCGGGTAGAAATGAGTTGGTGTGCATTAGCACTCATCCAGTTACTTCTTTTCAGGCACCTCCTTAATTGAGCTCAACTGTCTTCCAACGACGCCCATGACACCAGCAGTGCTCATCATGCGTCCTTCTCTGCACTCTATTTTTTATGACACTTTTTTATTTAATGACTGTTTTGCTTTCTTGATATCTAACCTATCCTGTGCTGAAATTCAGTTTTCTAGCTGGTCGTTACTTATCTGGAGCTGATCTATAACAGAGAATAAAAACAAATAGTTCCAACGGACTTTTTGGTTCTTTTTAGGCAAAGTAAAACTGGCCCTAGGGATCATGGGCAGATATTAAAGCTGCTGGACACCCTCCAGGTTTCCAGTCCTTGGGAGCAGATAAGCCCAAATATATCCTGGTTGTTCTGTTTTCTATGGAGGTTTTGAGTTTGTTACAAGGTTTTTAGTTGAGAAAAGTACATCTCATAGTTAAATTGTGAAAGAGTCGATTCACTATATAGTGCGGCAGGTGCTTTTATGGGGAGCAGTGTAATAAGTTCTAGGACATCATGAAGATGTGAGTAACCGAGAAAGGCTTTCTGACAAGGAAAAGATGGATAGGAGTTTAAAACTTGTGCACAGTGACAAAGGAAAATGGAGTTTATCAGCAAAATTAAAGCTTGTCTCAAGTTTTGGGGATGAGAATTATAAAACAATATTAATAAAATAAAATAAAATAAAATAAAATAAAAGGAGTGACAAGATGCCTCAGTGAGTAAAGGTGCTTGTGGTACAAGCAGGATACTTGAGTTTGATCCAGACTAGACTGTACAAAGTTGTCCTCTGCCCTGACATACATAAATGTTCTCCCATTATGCACATACCAAACAAATAATACAAAATTAAAATGCAAGAACTTACCTACTTGTGAAGGACCTGGGAAGAAATATAAAGGAGCTTGAATTTAATTCTGAGAGTAAAGGAAAGACATCAAAAGACTGAACTGAGATGAGCGATGCTTGGCTCATGTAGCAGGTGACACAAGGAACTGGGCTTCAGTCCCAACACCACAGAAAGCTGAATATGGTGGCACACACCTGCTAACTGTCTCACTGAAGAGATAGAAGCAGGAGGGTCAGAAATTCAAGGTCATATTAGGTACACAGGGAGTTCAAAACTAGTCAGGGCTACAGGAGACATTGCAAACCCTCCTATAATTACATACATATATACATACATACATACATACATACACACACATACATAAATACATATATATATATATATATATATATGTTTTCATACATGTATACCTACATGTATGTGTATATGTATGTGTGTGTGTATGTGTGTGTGAACGGAGGAGGAAGGGAAGAAGGAAGGAAGTTTTAACTGAGAAAGCATCATGGCATCTCAGTGTTGAGTGCAGAAAAAGTGTATCTAAGGAGTGAATGAGGCCAAGGGTGGATAAAACCAGACTCCTTACAAACTCATTGCCTGCATGACATGTACACAAATGGTGTTAGTTCATTTTCAGAATGATAGAAGACATGAGTGACAGCTCTACTTCAAAATCTCCAAATACTAGTACTCAAAGCCACCTGCTAGTCACTATGTCCTTCTAACTCCGGAAGCTTTTAAGTCACTCAACATAAAATATTGTATTCTTAAATTTTTCTCAAGGGAATGTGGAAGGTCAGAAGAACTTGGATAATGTGCTACAGCACTAAGTGACTTCAGATATCTGCATTCAAAAATTAAACACAATTTAAAACCAAACATCTTTACAATAACTTTTGTGAGACTGATTCAGCCAAAGCATATATTAATAAGAAAACACATCTAAGACAGGAGCAGTTGGAAGAGGTGTCTGTCTGCACATAGAGTATTTCAGGACCAAATAAATTTCCAGAAGTCATAAATAAAGGCATAGGTTCACAGTTTATACACAAGAAGAATGTCTTTATGAGGCTTTTCTCCACAACAAGAATGAAGTATGTTTTACTCTGTTTCACTACAAGCATATACATATCATGAAATGTCTTTTTTTCTATCTACACCTGGTCTACCTACATCAATATATTATGTTTAGTTGTGTTATATCTTGTGATTTGTGGCATTTATGGTTGGTTGATTTTCACCTTAGTAGGTGGGAAATTGGCTGTGAAGCAAGAAAGGGCACATGAGCTGCCTTTCAGCCCTGGGAGTGACATTTACTCAGATTTTCAGATTTTTCCCTCAACTCTGTCTTGTAGAATGTGTGCATTGCATGAAGACACTATTGAACATGTGTAGTGGTGCTCCAAATATGACTTGAAACTTTATATTTCATTAATTCTTTTTAAAGAATTAACTTATTCTAAATATCTAAATTATTTTAAAGAATTTATTTTATTATCTATTCATTTTTAATTAACAGAAATTTATATATCTGTGTACAAAATGTTTTGAAATATGTGTTTATTGTGGAATGGCTAAAATAAACTCATTGGCATATATAGCAGCTCATATACGTTTTTGGAGTAAGAGCACTTAAAATCTACTTGACAGTTGTTAAGCATGCGATATTTTGCTAATAACTGTAACAATCAACTTGTGTACATTAAGATTCTTGGAGTTTTACACTTGAGCTGTGACATGGCTGAGCATGGAGACAATCTCTTGAGTGCAGTTGGCTGTGAACAGGAGTTGGGCAACTATTCACCTAATGTAACAAGAGGCTCATCCATTCTACATTTCACTGGAACAATTAATAAGCAATATAGCAATAGCAGCTTTTAAGGAAGCCCGCTGAAGCACCTTTAGTCATAGGAAAAGCAAGCAAATGAACCAATAAATAGGCAACAAATTGACTTCAAAGCTTAAATGAGGGTAAAATTATATACAAATAAGCCCTTAAGGTCCTTGTAGAAAAGTAACAACCACTGGGTTTTACTTAGCAAGGAGTTCTATCCTACATGCTTAGGTGACTTCCATATATCTGCACAGAACATTAACATATGATTAGAACAGAGAGGAGCACTTTTTTTTGCTTGAGGTCCTCACATCCTGGGCACTAAACCAGGGAGAGATAGGGGTTTTCTTCTGTCCATGTTTCCAGGCTTTAGAATGTGTCCATAAGAACTACCCAGTCATCTGACTTAGGTTACTGTTGTGGTATCTTTAAAAATTTCATATTCAAAATTTTCAACATGCCATACTGTATTACAAAAGAATGTTCTCATACAAGTATGTATTAAAACATTGAGTATATTCTCTCATATTCAGAACTTTCCATTCATCTCTTCTCTCCTTCCCATTAGTCCCATTGCATCTCCAGACAGTCTCATTTCTGAATATATACATATATACTCATATATGTATATATGAATATGCATATGAATTTATATATGTATATATGACTTTCATGTCATATATGTGTTCATAATTTTATGAATCTATATGAAATTGAGGAAGCACACATGAGATAAATATTTTTTATCTATCTCAGCCCAACTTCACCTGCCTAACGTGGTCACGTCCACTTACACCCAGGTTTCTGCAAATGCCATTATTCTTTACAGATAAAAACCATTCAATTGTGTCTAGACTATATTATCTGTATCATTTCCTCTGTCATTAGACACCAAGGCTGGTCCCATAACTTAGCTGGTGGGACTAAAATGTGAAGAAGGCTGCTGTGTGAATATCTATATGATAGGCTGATGTGGAGGTTTGTAGGTGAGGACCCAAGAGTGGTATACTCTTGGCCACATGGTAGATCTACATTTAGATCATGTTTGTATAGCTGGGCCATATGATAGCTCTACATTTAGATTGTGTGTGTGTGTGTGTGTGTGTGTGTGTGTGTGTGTGTGTGTGTTTTGAGGTTGTCCATACTAATTTTGAGAGATTTATTAGAGATAGGTGGAAAGAGTTCTAACTTATTTCCATATGTCAGTAGAAATTGTTAGATCATGTTCAGTGCAATTGTTTATCTTTAAAATGGTCATGTCCTTGATCTGTCAAGACAATTTTATGTGTTTGATAGTTGTGTTGGTTTTATAAGCTGGAAATATAAATAGCTCTAGAATATATAAAGGTAAAGCAGGCAATCCTGTGTTTACTAGGACGCCCTACTGGAAGCGGCTTGTCTAACTGTAGCCTCTAGATGTGTCTGGTTAAGAGAACCATGGAGAAGGACTGGTCTGGCTCTGTAAGTTAGGCCCCACAGGACTCAGAATCCTTAATAATGTGTGTGTGCACAAAGCACATATTCAATCTACATACTTAAGTTTTGAAAATGTAGTTTGTGAGCTGGATCAGGTGCAAGAGTTGGTAACACTTTTATGAAGGCCAGATGGTAAATATTTTAGGTTTTCCAGGTCCTAAGATCTCAGTTCAGCAATCAGAGCAGAAAGTAGCCACAGAAACTGGACAATAGAATTGAGATAGCTATTAAACTTTCTAAGTTTGTAACATTCATAAAACCTGACTCTCCAAATAAGACTGGGAGCCTGCAAGTCACAATTTACAGAAAATGTACATGTTTTGTTGAAGTAAACGTTGCAACTGTGATTAGGAAAGGACTCACGCAAAATCTAATTCAAATAAGAAAATAAGGAAGAACAACAATATGAACCAATCAGTACCCCCCAGAGCTCCCAGGGACTAAACCACCACCAAAGATTACCCATGACTACAGCCGCATTTGTAGCAGAGAATGGCCTTGTCAGTCATCAATGGGAGGAGAGGTCCTTGCTCCTGTGAAGGCTCCATGCCCTAGTATTTGGGAATACCAGGACAGGGAAGGAAGTGGGTGGGTTGGTGAGCAGGGGGAGGGGCCATGGAATAGCAGGCTTTTGGAAGTGAAAGGAAGAAAGGGGTTAACATTTGAAATGTAAATAAAGAAAATATCTAATTAAGAAGAAAGAAAATAAAACCAACACATTTGTAGCATCAGTTAATGTGGATTAGCATTAAATCACGATATGGATTGATGACCATGGATGATGGATGGATTGTAAATGAAAAGGTAGAGAGATATAAAGAGAGACATCTTACATCACTTCTCTGAAGAAATAGAATTCAGTGAAGGTTAACAATCAAACCTACCAGCAATAACAGTAGGACTAGCTTTGATGTTTGGATAAATTGAGGAGGTGGAAATTTCTTATTGTGTTGCTTTGTTCCAGTCATCTTGGTCTGGCCGTATAGTTTCTTTGGTCTCCTTTTGTTCCATGATCCTACTTTTCCTATGATATTAACTCATGACCTGGGGCTCTGGTGTTCATTTCCCTCCCATTTCTAACTTTCTTCTCTTGTTAGCTCCCTCTTCTTGGCCAAGACACATGCTCAGATCACTTTCCCCTGCCCTACAGCAAATTCCGGGCATTTTGCTGTTTCTCTTCATGATGATGTTCTATAAACATCCTGAATGCCCCACTCTCTTTCCTCTTCAGTGCCTCTTCTTATCTGAAACTGTGCCATAGCCCACCGAGCCATTCTGGTGAAGGCACTAGGCCTTGTAGTTTCCTCCAACTGAACTATGGTGTGAAACCTTCTCTTCACTTAAGGGATACTAATTTTCTGTCTCAACTCTCCCAGATGATGGGTTTAAAATGATGGTAGAGACAAACCCAAAATTAACACAGTCCTTATTTTAAATTCTTTGGAGAAGCATGATTAGAGAAAGCCTTAAAATATGATGGGAGTGAGAAGGTGAGTGGGGGAGCACCCTCATAGAAGCAGGGGGGAGGGAAAACCAGGATAGCATTTGAAGTTTAAATAAATATAATATCCAATAAAAATATGTTTTATGTTTTATTTCTTTCTGTTATCAGTGAAAGAAATGAGAAATATCTGAAAATGTTCTGAGGATCCTGTTAATGTAAACAGGATGCCTGAAAAGAAAGGTAATATTTTATGACCTATCTACAAGGGCAGCATGTGTGGTTGAAAAATGATTTTGCTTTAAAAATAAACATTGGCTCCATACCTACAACTGCTCTGTGTTGCTGAGTGCCCTCCCACATTGGTTTGCTCTCTTATATGTCCTACAAATGCTGGTGTGTTTCTGTGTGTTTTACCTGTTCATTTCTCTCACTGATTCTTCCTGGAAAATCTGACTTTATTCTGATTTATGTTGTTATGGGCAAATAACCCACCAGCCTGCATTTTTTGTTTCTGACTTTTTGGTGAACACTGATTTGTTTGTTTGCTTGCTTGCTTAATTACCCAAAACTTACAATGAATGATCCCAATGGTACTTAGGGTAAGTCTTTAATTCTGTAAAAAATAAAGTGAAATATTTTGTTTTTTGTTTTAAAATTCTTTTATTTATCCAATGCATAGTTCAATTCTGTGGCAGACACATCATGATGGCTTTTGAGAAAACTCCTCAGTGACTGCATTGGTCAGCTACAGTATTTTAAACAGTAATGCCTCCTTTTTTTTTGTTTTGTTTTGTTTTGTTTTGTTTTTTGAGACAGGGTTTCTCTGTATAGCCCTGGCTGTCCTGGAACTCACTTTGTAGACCAGGCTGTCCTCGAACTCAGAAATCCGTCTGCCTCTGTTTCTCCTATTTAATGCAAGGGTCCAAAGAAGAAATTAAAGTTTGGAAAATAGCCTTCAGAGAGAGTCTGCATGATGAACTTTGAGAAGGGAAGGGGTGATTGGTAGGTTTGCATTCTGTTTATAGAGCTACCTAAGGTGAAGCATGCTTCTGAGGAAAATATTAATGAATGAAATAAAGTATATATACATTTATATAATAATAAGAATTCACTGGCTAAGTCACTAAATTGAGAAGAAATGGATTTTTAAATAGTTCTTGATTTTTAAACAGAAAGTGGGAGTAGAGGGAGAACTGCTTGGAATTTAGTTTAAGCAGAGTTTACAGGAATACATGAATGACTCAAAAAACAACAATGGTCTTTAGAGTTAATCCTGTACTGTACCATGTGTCGGTAAACCTAGCTGCAGTCAGCATCAACCCTCCAAATTCTGTTGGGCTATGGGCTGAATCCTGAGTACATGGAGACTCCATTAAGAACTGGACAACATATTTGCTCCTGAGAGCATTTTGTTGCCCTTTCTAAGAAGGACCAAAGCACCCACATTTTGGTCTTCGTTTTTCTTGAGCTTCATTTGGTCTGTGAATTGTATCTTCGGTAGTCAGAACTTTTGGACTAATATCCACTTATCAGTGAGTGCATTCAATGTGTGTTCTTTTGTGATTAGGTTACCTCACTCAGGATGATAATTTCTAGTTCCACCCATTTGCCTAAGAATTTTATGAATTCATCATTTTTAATAGCTGATTAGTACTCCATTGTGTAAATGTACTATATTTTTGTATCCAATCCTCTGTTGAAGGACATCTGGATCTTTCGAGCTTCTGGCTATTATAAATAAGACTGCTATGAACATAGTGGAGCATGTGTCCTTGTTATATGTTGGAGAATCTTTTGGGTATATGCCCAGGAGTGGTATTGCTGGGTCCTCAGGTAATATTATGTCCAAGTTTTCTGAAGAACCACCAGACTGATTTTCAGAGTGGTTGTACCAGCTTGTAATCTCACCAGCAATGTAGAAGTATTCTTCTTTCTCTACATCCGGGCCAGCATCTGCTGTCACCTGAGTTTTTTATCTTATCCATTCTGCCTGGTGTGAGGTGGTATCTCAGGGTTGTCTTGATTTGCATTTCCCTGATGTTGAACATTTCTTTAGGTGCTTCTCAGCCATTCAAGTTTCCTCAGTTGAGAATTCTCTATTTAGCTCTCTTCCCCATTTTTATTAGGATTATTTGGTTCTCGGGAGTCTAACTTCTTGAGTTCTTTGTATATATTGGACATTAGCCCTCTATCAGGTGTAGAATTGGTAAAGATCTTTTCCCAGTCTGTTGTTTGCCATTTTGTCGTATTGACAGTGTCCTTTGCCATTTTATGAGATCCCATTTGTCAATTCTTGATCTTAGAGCATAAGCCATTGGGGTTCTTTCCCCCTGTGCCCATGTGTTTGAGACTTTTCCCCACTTTCTCTTCTATTAAATTCAGTGTATCTGATTTTATATGGAGGTCCTTCATCCACTTGGACTTGATGGAGACAAAGTGCAGAGCAGAGACTGAAGGAAAGGCCATCCAGAGACTGTCTCACCTGGGTATTCATCTGAGATACAGTCCCCAAACTCCGCAACTATTGTGGATGCTAAGAAATGCTTGCTGAACAGAGCCTGATATAGCTGTCTCCTGAGAGGCCCTGCCAGAGCCTTACAAATACAGGGATGAATGCTTGCAGCAAACCATTGCATTGAGCGTGGGGTCCCCAAAATAGGAGCTAGTGAAAGGACTGAAGGAACTGAAGGGGTTTGCAACCCCATAGGAAGAACAACAATATCAACCAACCGACCCCCTAGAGATCCCAGGAAGTAAGTCACCAAGGAAGGAGTACACATGGCTCCTTCTGCATATGTAGCAGAGGATGCCTTGTCAGGCATCAATGGGAGGAGAGACCTTTGGTCCTATAAAGGCTGGATAGATGCCTTAGTGTAGAGGAATCGAGTGGGGGAGGCAGGAGTGGGTGGGTGGGTACAGGAACACCCTCATAGAAGCAGGGGGAGGGAGGATAGGATGGGGTTTTCTGGGAGGGGAAAAGCAGATAAGGGGATAACACTTGAAATGTAAATAAATTTATAAAATAAATGAATTAAAATAATAATAATAATAATAATAATAATAATAATAATAATAATAATAAACAATGAAAATGTTGAAATGGGAAAAAAAAGAACTAGACGACAGCAGCAGTAAATGCTAAGGTGCAGTCCTGATGATTTGGCTAAAGAGAGGAAATATACTTGTTGCGGTAAATCTCCATCCAAATATGCCCTGGCAATGAAACACAACACAATTAGTATGATTACATGCTGTGCGCCTACATTGGGCAGATCTACCTCTACACTGCCATCTTCCACAGCTTATGAGACCCCTTAGAATTTGCAGTTTCTCCAGGCCATGTGCTTCTGCTCCACTTTTCTCCTTCTTCCTCCTCTTCTGCGCCCTCTCCCTCTTCCATTTTCTCCTTCTTCTCTCCCTCAACTTCCCTCTACCTTCCCTTTTATCTGCCCAATCATCAACGCTCCTTTATTTTATAAATTAAGGTGGGAAACAGGTTTACAGAAAACCACCTGAGTGCTGACTCATTCCTTGTTCACAACCCCTCACAGGAGAACAGATTTAACCTCAAATATAATTAGCCCCAGGGCTATCCACAACATATACTTATGAACAAATACAAGGCAACAAGTGCCCTGTGCATGGTCTTATGTAATCCAGTATTGCTTAATTGCTTGTTGTCATTGTTGATTATTTGTTTTAAGATACTTTTAGGATTCTGTTTCATTTGTCAAACACTGACTGCTGCTGTTCTATCCTAGTACTTAGTTTAGATAAAGTGTATTAGAGTTATTTTAACACATAGTTTAAAGGTGAAAGGCAGATTTTCTACACTTTAGTAAGGGTACAGTTTCTCTGATATTACATACACTGATTAAAGTTTTGACTGAAAAGTAACTTTTAATTTGACTTTTAAGACTATAGTTATGGTTTTCTGTGTGTTCAGATCTTAGAACAAATATTTCAATACCATAAAAACCAGTATGTATACTCAATTACCAACTTGTAAGAATCAACTTTTTGAAACATTATGATAATTTAACTCCTGGATGGCAGTAGACAAAGATGGATTAATATGCCTTATTTTATTTGTTGGTTGGTTGGTTTGTTTTTGTCTTCTTCTTTTGGTTGGGAATGTAAATTAATGTAAGACACTCATATTTTCTAAATTTAGTTCTTAAAAACCAACAAGAGAAATGGGAACATGTCACTTATATGAAACTATTCTATTCTGTATGCTATTGATAAATTTGAGGTCTGATACAAAACATGTTGAAATAATTTAGATAAATGTTTAACTACTTTTATTTTTAACCTATTTCATGTGTTAAGTCTCTTTAAATATGCAGTATGTCTGTGTAAAGGTCATGAAGATCCAGTTTAGGAACTTTGAGGACTTGGAGATTTTTATTTATTTATTTTTTTACAAGAGTAAATGCTTTTGAGCAGCTATTGGTTGGCAAATCTTTGGACACAGAGCTAATGAGTTAGCCACCTTCCTTTCCTTGGCAAGTCATTGAAAAGGAATCTTCAGGGGAGAAAAGCATTATCATGATTTGAGAAGTGAAAAATTACCCTCATGGAATGGCACAGCTGCTGAGATCCAATGTGCATATATAGACAGACTGTGTGAACATAAATGTTGTCTGTAGTCCTCCTCCATGATGTGGTGACCAGAGATCAGTCCCAGTATGTGACAGCCATGTAATTGTTGGGCATAAAGTTCCTGTGCATTCATATACCCTTAAAATAATGTTTGAGGTCATTTGAAAATCTGCTCATATTTTAAAATATTTTAGAGCAAATTAGAAAACAATATATTAAGTAGCAGGCTATATATGACCCAAGCAATCAATACCCTAATGCTATAATTAATAAATGTTACCCCATATGGCAAGGTTTATAGATGAGATTACTTTAAACATTTTGCCCTGAGTGAAGTGTCCTGTGTTATTTTGAGGAATTCCTAATAAGTAGAATCCCAGTACCCTTACAGAATAGGGACAGATGGACATTGGCTCATTAAAGAACATAGTATAATGATGTGAATTATATATGTGTGGGTCACACTCACATACAAATTCAAACATATAAAATAATGACTGCATTAAGTGATAGAAACAAGGAAGAAATAGATCTAGAAGACATATTTGTACATGTTAAGACTAATGGCATCTGGCAAGATCTCTCAGTGGATAGAAAGGTTGCCTGCTAGCAAACTCATATCTGAGTTCAGTTCCTAGTGTCCACACCGTGAAAGTAGAGAAATGACTCCTCTAACCCCCATACGCATTCTGTTGATCAAGTATACATACACACTCAGATGTACATACATATACACACATGCACATGAACATGTACATTCACATGTACATATACATACATCAAATAAAGTTTACAATGTAATATGGAGAATTAATGTTTGGAGAAGAATGTTAAGCATTCCAGTTGGGTTTTGGAATTCAGAGCTCTTAGCTGACATTGAATCCAACCCTTGCCGCTCTGAATCATTTTTATCAAAAAAAAAAAAATACAAAAACAAAAAAAGAAAGAAAGACACTGTGAACAAACTTGTTAGCCACCTAAGTAAAGAAAGGTAGTGATTCATTTTAAAAATATTTATATAATCCAATATGTATGCAAACTTGATTTTGGTGTGAAGTAAATATTGTTTTAATTATTGGGTTTCTTTTAGAATGATTTTAGTGATGGTTAGTCTTCCAAGTGTGCTGTGAGGTTTATATTTTAAGCAACTTCAGATTAGTCACACATTGAACATCGACTGCTATCAGTGCTGGGTCATTACCAAGGTCAGTGAAACTCCTGAGGTCATTTGTTTAAATAAGCTAGCCTTGCTTTATTTCCTGACATATAAACAAAATATGGAGTCGTGAGTCTTCTTGTGATTTGCTGTATTGAAAACGCCTAAAGAGAGTTACAATCTCGTGGGAAGGAATCTAAGTGCACCATTGAATAAACATAAAGTAGTAAACATGAATTCAGCAAGAATATGTTTCCTATGGACTTTGTTTTGTATTAGTAAGTCAACAATTATCTTTAAAAATAATAACTTATCATCTTCTGATAGAACTACATTTCCCAGATTATGTCATGTCCCATGACATGGTTAAAATATTTGGGATGTTTTCTTATGAAATCAGCAACTACACTTACTTTCAACAGTGCTAGCTTTCATTTTCATCGCCAACTGAACTTGAGGTAGGCAACGATAATGTTGCCTCTTTTTATTTCACTATTTTTAATAATTACTCTTTTGTGTTAAACAGTAAAAGATCTATGAAAAAGAGAATCCTGTTGTCTGTTTGAGCGACTTAACCATTATAGATTTGACAGAGATTTTTATGCAGCAGTCCATATCTCCTAAGATTTAGAGGCTCTGGGCAGCATGCATCTATAGGTGGTCATTTTTTTTTTAGAAAAAAAGAAAGAGAAGGAGGAGAAGGAGGATGAAAAAAAAAGAATAATACTTTTATTTTAGTTTTTAAAAAATAATGTTAAGACTTTAAAGTATTTAAATCCCTGCTTACTATATGATGCCAAATTTAAAAGCAATTAGTAAAAATCACTACAGAAATATAACTCATATATCTTTTACTAAGTAATAGACATATCCCAAGCTTTTGGCTATATTTATGTTGGCATTGTCTTTAATGTAATTATAACTCAAGTTTGTACAAACTACAACAGTCTATTATGTTGAATTCCCTTTAATGATTTCTAGTGTCTTATTTTCCTTAACTGACTTTTCCTGTATCCCTTGGAGTTCTTTTTCTAAGAGAAGGTCATATATGATGATTTCCTAGGAAACTTGTGGGGTACATTTTTCTATTTGTCGAGAATTCAAGCAAATTGCCCAGTGTGAAGCCTCGTTGCCTAAAGGACTGCAGCACAGAATTGCCAGGTTAAGCAAGAAATGCCCTCAGGAGCTCTCAACAGCCTGATGTGTGTCAGGACACAGCAGGGTTCTTGTGTTGTTGAAAGCATTCTATTCCAAAGGCACTTTTCATTTTTCAACGGAGAAGTGAGTTTAAAAGCAGCCAGATTTAAAACATGCCTTGGTATGAAGTGTGTAGTATTCTCATGTATTTTTACCTGAAATCTTTTCCTTAATTCATGCTCTGCCTTCCATCAAGAGCATAAACTCCATAGTGTTGAGGACTCCCTGGCTTTGGTTTCCTGGCTTTTAGAGCAGTGTGTGGGCTAAAGGAGGTATTCAATGAACATTTGCTGATCGATTGAGTGAACAGCAGCAGAGTACAATCCTCGTGAACCTCAAATCATCACAAAAGGGAGAGGAATGTGGTTTAAAGAGACAGACTCATGTTGATACTAATAAGTCTTAAACTTCAGGTCCCTTGATTGGCCCCATATAAGGCCCTAAAATTTAATTATATAGTCCCAATTTGGTGTTCCTTTTCCTACAGAGGCATCTTCATTGCGTAAATCTCACATTCCACAAAATCTACACCATTCCTTCGTCTAGAGTTAATGTTTTCATCTTGTCAGTCCAGGTTTGGCTTGAAGTATTGTGGAAACAACATAAAATATGCTTTAACACATGAGCAGCAACACACCAGGGGCTTTATTTTCCTAAAATTGAGATTAACTAAATTAGGGTGGAACCTGAATCAATATCAGTAACTAATCCCCTCAACCATTGCCAGACTCTTCTGTTCCTTCACCGGTGCACACATCAGTACTCACAAAGACATGTTGCCTTTGTATCCACATGTATGTGCACACCTGTAGAAGTTAATTAAATATTCTGTGATGCAGCAGCATATGAAGGTAATGGGGTTTTGTCTCTTTAAATATTTAATAAATGGTGTTTCTCTGAACCTGAGTGATACATCACTTAGGTAATCGTTACTAAGTCAGTGTACCAGTCTCTTTAGGGTGCCACAACAAAACCTTATGGACGTAGCTGCTTCAGCAGCACCCATCCATTCCCACAAGGCTGCCAAAGTCAAGGTCAAAGAGCAGTCCAATCTGGATTTCTGGTCAGGCAGCCTTTCTGGCTAGCACTGGGTCACCTGCTTGCTGTGCCTGTCACATGACTTTTCCTTTTTACTCCTGTAGAGAGAGGGGGCTTCTGAGGTCCTTTGTGTAAGGACACTAATCCTACTGTCCAGATGAGAGCTTTGCCCTTATCAGCACATCGAACTTTCATCACCTTTCCGGACAGTTTTGACTTCAAACACAGTCATCTTGGGACTTGGAACTTTAGCATAAAAAATGTGGGATATATGACTCAGTCTATAATGATTAGTTTTGAGCAAGAAAGACAATAAAAACATTCTACAGAAAGATGAAAAAAAGGGAAAACAAAATACATTTTAAAGCAGTGTAAGGCACCATTCAGACATTGCTTCATTACTGTCTACCTTGGGTGCCACCTGTTGTGGAAAATATTAAAAAGGACCTGCAAGTTCCTGCACTACCTCAAGCAATTCTCTGACCTGACACAATACTGCTACCTCTGGCTCTAGCTCGCCCCCACAGTGGCAGATTGCTGTGTTCCCAGCTCTGGTTTGCTTGTATCTAGATCTGCTAGTTCTTTCTTAGCCATAAAACCCTGTAGTTGGCGGTCCCACATTCCAGTAACCAAGGAAATCAAAACTCTCAAAGCTTATAATTAGACAGTCTGGTTTATATATACAAATCCTCAATTCACAAGATGGCCATACAATAATTTCAAAGCCATTGAAATGATACAAACTGCCCCCCTAGATCACACAGTTATACCAATTATTCTATCCCTATATGATATTCATAACTACCTGTGACTATTTAAAACCACACAAGGTCAGGATCTTTTTCCTGTCCATCCTCCATCGTGCTTTTCTCCTCCCTCCTCTGACCCACGCATGCTCTCTGTCCCTGCAACTCTTTGCTCTGCCTCCCTTTCCCTGTCCAATCACAGGCCTCCTGCTACACTAATATTCTAATGTATTTGGACAGGGAAAAATCCTGCTATATATCAGCCTTTCTGTTTAGCTAAACAAAAAACAAACAAACAAAACAAACAAAACAACAACAACAACAACAAACAACTTTCTGTCAAATTATAAATAGAGCACATCCAGTTCACCATTTTTGTCATTGAGATATAACAATGTCATCTGTCCCAGCTTAAAAGACTTATAATTTTACACCTGACTTATGTCCTGGCATTAGATTGTATGCCATCTGAAAACCATGCTCTCAAATCTGTTCTCTCAATGTAAATAGCCTGGGCTGGGTATGGGACTATAAGTCTTTAACCCCGTCAGAAATCTGAGAATATCCAACATTAACTGAAAATATATAGGAAGCCTAACACAGCTTCCACAACTGAGAAAAATTGTAGAGACAGCTGCCTACCCATACAGCCCCAGTAAGTCAGGAAATTGGAGCATGTCTTCAGCCTTCTGACCCAGGATCATCTGACATATGTTAGAGAAGCAGGAACATTAAGGATTAGCCTATTCTGTCTCGGGAGAACTAAGCTGTCCTTACCTGTAAATTGTGTCCTTTTTTTCTGGACAGTATTTTGTCTGTAGATGAAATGATGCAATTTCTTCCCAGTGGTGACCTAGCCACAAATGTGCAGCCTCACCTGGAGGTAAGATTCTCAGCTGTTTCTTTCAATCCATGAATGGTAAGCTGTTAGGAGGCAAATTGTCTAAAAAACAAGTGAATAAATAACAATAAATGTCACATTCTGTGGATTTCTGAGGTTTTGGAAAACCAACTATCTAGGAAAAGTAATCTGGACTGTTCTTCGTTAATGACTGTCAGCCATTTCTATTTAAAGTAACCGAAAACACACGAATAATAAACTCAGAGTCATGAATTTGCAATTTGGCCCTTAACTCCCAGGCTTACACATCTCAGATCACTTTATAATAATAGTTATAGAAGGACTGGGTCTAAACCCTGCACTTTCTCTCTCTCTCTCTCTCTCTCTCTCTCTCTCTCTCTCTCTCTCTCTTTCTTTTTTTTTTTCTTCTGGTTTTCGAGACAGGGTTTCTCTGTGTAGCCTTGGCTGTCCTGGAACTAACTCTGTAGACCAGGCTGGCCTCAGAAACCCGCCTGTCTCTGCTTTCCAAGTGCTGGGATTTAAGGCGTGCGCCACCATTGCGCAGCTAAGCCCTGCACTTTTAAAATTTTTGTATCAATAGAAAAAATTTATACCAATGAAAACCTAGATTTTGCATCAAAATGAATTCTGTACCAAAATAAAAAATTATGACTTCAACGTAGTAACAATTATAAAGATACTATGACTATGCAATCAATTCTAACTATTTTCTCCCTGTTCCAATTATAACCATTTCTACATTCCCTAGAAAAACAACCTATAATAACCATGTCCAGCCCCCAAGCCCAGGGAACTAGGGCAATGACGCTTCATAACATCTTCAAGCTGAATATGGGCGTTGAGATATTTTGAGGGGGGGGGAAGGGTAGGGAAAATGGGGGAGTTGGTTGGCCTTAAGAAGGCCACACCAATGATTGATTTAGTCACTGATGTCTGTGTCTTGACTGGCAATAGCTGAAAGTCCAGGACATCAGGAAATTAAGCAGCTCAGTTCAGCATGTCTGAAGAGGAGACTCACCAAGGCTGAATATTCTGTAATACACAAATCTCAAAACAAAATTTTAGCATCATGAAGATATGTTTTTTGTTTGATTCTTTGGAATCTAGTTCTCTAGGTGTCTCCCTTCATTATATCTGATTCATATACCTCTGGAAGGTGTAAAAACCCTAACCAACCTTTCTAAACATGCAAAGACAAAACCTTTCTTCCAAAATAGCATATCCTTCAGTCAGCGGGCAAGAAAGCTTGTATCCTGCCCTCTCTTCCAGAGGAATAATAAAACCACAAAACTCAAAATCACACCCATTTTGAAAGTTAAAACAATCCAAAACAAATGAAGTAAACTAAAATACTGTATGTGCCTATTCTTAGGCATTGTTTATTTTGCCAAGCAGGATAAAAACTCAAGATTCCCGTGCAGCTCACATTAGACAGATACTGATTATCTGGTGAGGCATAGAAAGCAATCTTCATACCATCTTACTGTTCGGCTCTCTGCCTAGAGCAGCCATCTTTGTTATACTTTATATCTGTTTGGCTCTCTGCCTGGAGTTACAGACATTCATAACCGATACCTGATCATAGAAGGTAGTTATAGCTGCTCTCATTACTTGGAGTAATTTTCCCCATCCTAGTTTTAAACCACGGGCGAACATCCTCACATGATTCAGACAAAATCTTTGTATAAATCTTCCCTAAAAGCAAATAATTCCAATTTTATAAATTTACAGTTCAATCAATCTCTTCCCTTAGAAGTAGGCAACTTCATTTTCCTTCTAAGTCAGAACAGCCTGCAACTCCCCACAGCAGGGGACTTTGGAGCCTGTGTTGTTTCAGTTACCATGCTTGAGTCCATGTGACTCATCTAGAACTACTTAAAAAATAAAAATCATAAAATAAAATTGTAGCTATCAGGCTAATAATCTTAAATTTCTACTGGATTCTTGCTCATCACGTTGGTTCAACACCTGTTGCACTAATATTTTAATGAAATTAGACAGAAAAATCCTGCCACATTCATGTTTTTCTCATCAAGAGAGAGAGAGAGAGAGAGAAATGGATGGGTAAATAATTTTGGATCTGTGTAATAATTACTGCAAAGCATTTATCAGTAGAATACATAATCAAAGCATTTTGTGCCTAGTTAGTGACTAGGGATACACCCAGATATTTTAAGCCAAAATAAAAATGCAAAAGTTTTTAACTTACATTTTCAATTAATGAATTTAGTAACTTTCATTAAATAAGAGGTTTTATTATTGCATACATAGGGGAAAATGATGTATTAAAGAAATTCACCTATTGTATCATGTGGCATTCAATTTATACGAGTTATGGTTAATGAAATTCATTAACTTGAAAGGAAAATCTAACCCATGAAAGCCTGTACAGAATACTGATTAAGGGAAGAAGAAAAGCCTTTCTCTGCCACTTGCTAGCAATACATTCTCAGGAAGTTGCCCTCTGCCCACCTCAGGACGCAGAGATTAAACAGCATCAACAGCAAAACCCAGTTGTAGGAAGTGAATGAAAACATTAAATAATAGCTGTCAATAAAGCTGTCAGTAAAGCATTTACTGCAATGAGAGGAAAACAACGTACAATCAATGGGGATGCATTTAGATACCTATGAAATACTTATTGAAGGAGACTTCCTCATTTCCACCTCTTTCTAGTAAATTGTAAACAGTGATCATCATTGTGGCTAAATTGTCAGATAAGTGATACTGGTTCCTTGTTCCTTTTTTTTTTTTTTTTTTTTTTTTTTTTTTTTTTTTTTTTGGTGGTTGTGGTGGTTGTGGTAGTAGGACTAAATAAATGCACTCTTTAGAAGGTTGATTAAAGGTAGTCCAGGTTATCTTTCTCCTTTTAGCTACTAAACCTTGGCATAGAGAGGCAAAACTCACACAATGGTTATGGGCTGATTTTCAGCTATCTTTTTCTTCTCTTTCTTATGTAATAAACATGAATCTAAATACAATTGAAAGAGTGAAATCCATTCCCACTTGTAGGCAAAATATTTTGCAGCCTATTTTAATAAAAGTTCAACTTCTCCTCTTGACCACCACCAACCAAAGTCCGTGGAAGAAAAAAGGTATAAGAATATAGAGAGATGGATCTGTTTAGCAAAGGTTCTTTGCTGGTAAGCTCAATCTTCTTTGTGAACAGTTCAGTCACTTACCAAACACCAAAGACAACTCAGCAGCTACACTCCAGTCCTCTCAGCATGTAGATACCATAAAGAAACAAGCAGCTGTAGTTCAATCCCGAAGAAACCACAAGGATTGCCAACTAGCCCAAGGGTCCTGAAGGGGAAAGAAGTTGAAGGAACATCACAAAAAGTTCTTTGGTGAGTTTCTCACAAAGGCTGTTTTGCCATGAGTGGACAGAGCTCAACAATGCTATGTAAGGTAGACCAATACACACATGTTGTTTGTGAAGAATAGCAAACCAAACCAAACCAAACCAATGTTCCTCTTTTACTGTCTGTGGGGTCATATGCATACTCCTTCATCAAAGGTCCTTTCGCATGTTTGCTATAGCAAAACATCCCTTTACCTGTGTCTGCTTCAGAAAAGTATTCTGTCACATGTCTGCTTTAGCAAGATATCCTTTTACCTGTATGCCCCAGCAAAACATCATTTGACATAACTGACTTTGCAAAGAAACCAGAAGTTTCCACTTCACCATGTTACTCCCTTCCAGTGCTTTTCTGGGTGTCTAAAGACAACAGAAATGTATGTATTCTACCATAATTCCACAAACAGAAGTTCAAGGTAAGACATTGGTCACATTGCTTACCATAGGAAGGTTGTACAGAGAATCTTTTTGGTTTTGCCCACATTACCCTGATTTCAACCTTCACTATCACCCACCTTCCTTCCTTCCTTCCTTCCTTCCTTCCTTCCTTCCTTCCTTCCTTCCTTCCTTCCTTCTTTCCTTTCTTCCTCTCTTTCTTTCTTTCATCTTCCTTCCTTTCTTTTTTCTTCCTTTATTTTTCTCTATCTTTCTATCTTTCTCTCTTTCTCTCTTTCTCTCTTTCTCTCTCTCTTTCTTTCTCTTTCTTTCTTTATTTCTTTCTTTCTTTCTCTCTCTCTCTTTCTTTCTTCTTTCTTTCTTCCTTCCTTCCTTCCTTTCTTTTTTCTTTCTTTCCTTTTTCTTTCTTCTTTCTCTTCATCCTTCTCTTCTTGCATTTTTGTATGTGCTACTGTATGTGCCAAATATCCCTGACCTCCTTGTTTTATAATGACAATTGAAAATGCATTCAAAGCTCACCTGGAAACTTTCTCTTCTAGACTTAATTCTCTTCCTACTATGACTCCATCTCTTCCACCATCACCACTACCTTCTTCTCCTCCTTCACTTCTCTTCCTTCTCCTCCTCCTCTGGAACCCAAGAGTAAAATAAAATGAGAACTTTTTAAAAACTTGAAATTAGAGGATTATTACATTCTGAGAAACTAGGCTAAGCAGAGATATGGGAACAGAAAGAAGATAAATGGTAACAAAGAAAGGTTCTCACAGAGGTGTCCATTTTGTGTGTGGCAAAGAGTAGAGGGAGGTCCATAAAGATAAGATATTGCTATTTCCATGGAGTCTATTTTCCTTCATGGAGATGCTGATGAATGAAAGGCAACCAATGATAAATAGAATGGGATCTAATGGGAAAGGAATAGGCCATAAGTGACCAACACTCTAGAGCAGTGGTTCTCCAACTTGAGTGCTGAGATCCTTTACACGGTCCCTCATGTTGTAGTGACCTCCAACTATAAAGTTATTTCATTGCTACTCCATAACTGTAATTTTTCTAGTATTATGAATCAATGTGGATATCTGTGTTTTCCAAGGGTCTTAGGTGATGCCTGTGGAAAGAGGTTGAGACCCACAGACTGAAAACCAGTGCTCTAGAAGATGGAAGTGGTTACTAGGCACCAGGTGCCAGTGTGATACTTGAACTCTCAGGCCATGAGGAAGGTAGATTTGGCCTAGAGGGAGAACTTAGTGTTGGTGTTGACCACTTTGAATGGTGAGGTACCAAAGACAAAAGTGATAATGAGAAGGTATTCAAATAAGATCCTCATAATTCTCTCTTATAAAATTAGAATGAAAAGAATAATAAATAGAATTCCTGCTTCATTTTATTTCAAAAAGTGCATATTTTACACACTATTGTAAAATGATATTTTTTATAGTACTTTCTATGAGCTAAGTGATTGCATATGGGCTCAATCATTTTATACTGTCTCTGCCAAATGCTGAATCTCACTATGATATTTTATTTTTATTTTGTTATAAATAATTTTCTTTAATTATGACCTTATTAAGCTAGCATGGTTATATTTGCTCTTTGTTTTATGATAATGACTGATAAACAAGATGCTAATTGGCATTACAATTTGAGCTATATTTATTCAGATATTTAAGTGGTTTAATTAGGATTTAATTTGCATACCAGCCTGAGTTGTTGTCTATCCCAATTTATCCTTTAGCATTTTGTTGTCATTCAGAAAATGTTATTAAGACATGGCAAGAGCTGAGTGCTTTGTCACTCTGTGTGGTATTCACAGTGAGTTTCTGGGAAAAGAATGTGTTAACCAACACCTGATTTTTTTTTTTTTTTTTGTCAGTATGTATGGAACTTTGTTGTTTTAGGAGAGAAGGCTATGTTAAGTTACACTTTGTTCAAAGTCGAGTCTTTAGTCCCAGGAGCTTATGTCCACCTCAGTTCAGATCCATAAAAACCTGTTGTCTCACTACTTATTAGATAATAATTTCTCCTGGCATTCGCCCTTTCCCAATTATTGAATATAACATGTATGCATTTTACCTTTCACCTTTATCTAGTGGAGGTTGGCCCCTCCCCTCTTTAAACTTGACTGTGATTATGCTGTGAGGCTCATAGGAGCTAGTCCTCCAACCCTTCCTTCTCACTTCTCTGTCTACATACCCTTTAAGAATCATCTGTGAATTGAATAGAATAGAGTTTTCTAGTATTTTCTTCTTCAAACACATTTAACTACCATAACATGTAGAGTTTGAATGTGCTGTATGTTTATTATTTGTGGAGATCAGAAATCAACTTGTAGGGCTTGGTTCTTTTCCACTATTGTAGGCCTAGAGATTAAATTTAGGTTGATGCATTTGGGGTCAAGCATCTTTTTCCAATAAAACATCTTGTCCACTTGAGCTCTGTGTTTAACATAAGTTATTTCCTCATTTTCTTGTGAAGTGACACATTCACACCATGAATCATAAAATAGTAATGGCATTTTCTAAAAGTGGTATATCCTAAAATTTATTATGCACTCTGAGGTCATGTTCCAACCGAGAGTACCTGAAGGTCAAGAAGACAGTGAGGGGTTGAGACTGTGTCCAATATGCTCTCAGGTGTAGTGTCTGTTTCTCCTGTGTGGGCAACACTTTCTGCTTCTGGGGCACAGTGCTAAGGAGCGTTCCTAGAACACACAGAATGATAGAAGAACACATGAACTTACACTTAATTCATTTGGTTAGTCATTTAAAATTGTTATGGAAACTAATAAACTATATAGTGAAATTCTTTTGTAAAACAATTATTTATTTTTGCCTAAAATAACTATTATGTATGGATTTCTATATTAGTTGTAAAGTAGATTGTCTCAAGGGAAGAAAGAATTGAGATATAAATAAAGTGTCTTGATTCATTCTTTTCTAGTCAATAAATGTTAATATGTGAGTGATAAGCTTAATTTTGTTTGTTTGAATCGTGGAATTGTCACATTATATCATATGAATTTTTACTTCTTGTTCATAGTAAGTATTTAGGAAATAAACATATATTTGTAAGTTGACCCATTTGACCAAGTTGTAGGGAACTTGTTCAAGCAAGTATGAGACACAGGGCATGAATAAAGAGAAGGAGCTCATTTTCCTGGTGCCATGTAGGCTTTTTTGGTTGTGTGACAACAACTATAACCAAACATTTCTCTGCAGAGGAACTTGCCTGCTGTATGAGGGTGGGCTAAAGAATTTATTAGAGTGTGTGTCTGAGGATCAGCTTGCATTCTGTGTGAGGGTACCCTTATTCTGGTAAGAGGAGGAGCAGGTCTTTGTTGCCTATGGAGGCATCTTTACCTGGCAGTTAAATGAGCCTGCTGTGAAGGAAATGGAAACAGACAGGATTCTAAAGAGAGAAATCCATACATCTAGTCAGAGGAAGACTCCAACAGGTACATAGCTACAGAATAACTTTAGATACAATAGAATTTGTGGTCACTTTTTAAATAGAATTTGCTTTATGGGAGTCAAAAACCCTATCAGTCACTGATCTTATTAATAAGAATATCTGTGGCAATGGGGTGATTTCTATACTCTCAATTTTACCAAATACAACAAATAGAATTCAGTGCTCTTGAACAATGCCATTTTCTTTCTGCTAATGATACATTTTGTCACATACCTCTGTGTTAAGTTAGATTGTCTAGGGAATAGAACTGTTGGGATGTAGCCATATATGGCAAAAGGTATTTATTACATTGCCTGACATGCTACAGGGGGAACTGAAAACCTAGAAGCCTCTCTGTTCATAAGATAGGATCTTAGATGTCCCAGTCATGAACTAAAGGCTGAGAACATTCCCATACAGTGATTTATCTTCAATTTACATTGAAAGACTAAAGAAGCTAGAGTCAGATGTCAGCAGAGGACAACAGTAGGGGTAACCATATCAGTTTAGGAGAAAGACGTTGTCAGTAAGACTCACCTAGTAAGCCAGCATCATTTCTATACCACAGACCTACCTACACCTTGGATCTGTTTATACCTGAGACCTCTCTGTACCACAGTCATCTCTTTACCTCTGGCTTCTGCTTACCTCAGAACTCTCTGTACCACAGCCATTTATTTACCTCAGGCCACTCTCTACCTCTGATTTCTCTATACCTCAGTCTTCTCCATAACTCTGTTCTCTCTATGCAAGAGACATCTCAATTTCAGAGGCCTCTGTATGCCACAGACAACTGTACCCACTAGGCCTCTCTATACCTCAGACGTCATTACAATTTAGATTTCTATTGGAGGGTGTGACTGGGAGAAGGCCTTCCCCACTCAGTTAAACCTTTCTGGAAATACCTTTTCAGATTAGTCAAGGATTGTGTCATCTAATTGATTCCCAATATTGTCACCTTGACAGTCAAGTGTAACCATCACAATTCCTTATTTATTTTATTCTAAAAATAACACTGGAAGTTATCTATCTATAGGTATATTTTAGATCTCAGGATTTTGCTATATAGTCCAGTGTGTGTGTGTGTGTGTGTGTGTGTGTGTGTGTGTGTACAAGTATTTAATCTATTTTGTTTGTTGACTTGCTAGTTTGTTTAATTCTCCTTTCCTCCATCTAGAATGTCTGTTGTTACAAAGGGCAAGTGAATCTATCGCTAGCTAGCACTACTTTGTCCTCAAGAGAGTGCTACAGTATTTATTTCATTTATGATATCAGCCAGTGATTAAGGATCTTCTTTTGTTTTTACTGGTGATCTAAATGGACAAATTTTAAAATGTGCATACTGTTTCAATACTGTTATTGTCAATAACAGAATTATGTTATTTTACAAACTCTTTGCAAGACCCTTGGGAACGATTCAACACAGGCATATAGACGTTCCATGCATTACTTCCTATAACTACTTATAACCCTTGAAATTAAAAACTCAAATAAAAGTTGACTATACTGCTACTATTTTATGTATGCTGCATTAGAAGACATACCAAAGGATCTTCTTCCACAGAGTTCCATACCCAAATAGCGCCCGGAGAGACATACCCTCCCAGGACAGCAGACAAGCCTATGAGTGCAGGTAAGACCACCACTGCAGCTCAGAGGAAACCCACACAGAACCCTCAGGACACAGGAAAAGAGGGGGGACCTGGGACAGGAGCCCTCCAGTTTCCATCTGTGCCAAGAGCTGATCCTGAGCCACAGAGTTACAAACATAATTGCTGCCAGGAGAGAACTGGTCTCCCAGGAGTGTCTACAAATCTGTGAGCACAAGTAAGACCAGCACTTCTCTTCAGATTCCTGGCCCAAAAGGAACCCTCCTGGAGCCATCAGTACACAGGAACCAAGGATCAGCTGGGGACAGGATCCTTCTGAAATCTGTATGCACGTCAGAGCTGACCCTGTACCACAGCTATCCATAATTAAATTCCTCACAGAGATCACTGCTCTCCCAAGAGTACTAACATACAAGCATGCAGGAGAGACAAGCCACTGTCAGAGACAGCAAGAACAGCTAACACCAAAGATAACCACATAGCAAAAGGTAAGGGCAAGAATATAAACAAGAGAAACCAAGGCTACTTGGCATTATCAGAACCCAGTTCTCCAAACACAGCAAGCCCTGGTTACCCCAACACTCCAGAAAAGCAAGACTCTGATTTAAAATCACATCTCATGATGATAGAGGACTTTAAGAAAGACATAAATAACCCCCTTAAAAACATACAGGAGAACACAGGCAAAGAGGTAGAACCTCTTAAAGAGGAAACACAAAAATTACTTAAAGAATTATAGGAAAACACAACCAAACAGGTGAAGGAATTCAACAAAACCATCCAAGATCTAAAAAAGGAAATAGAAACAATAAAGAAATCACAAAGGGAGACAACACTGGAGACAGAAAACCTAGAAAAGAGATCAGGAGTCATGGATTCAAACATCACCAATAGAATACAAGCAATTGAAGAGAGAATCTCAGGGGCAGAAGATACCATAGAAAACATTGATACAACAGTCTAAGAAAACGCAAAATCCAAAAAGCTTCTAACCCAAAACATCCAGGAAATCCAGGAAACAATAAGAAGACCAAACCTAAAGATTATACGTATAGAAGAGAGTGAAGATACCCAACTTAAAGGGCCAGTAAATATCGTCAACAAAGTTATAGGAGAAAACTTCCCTAACTTAAAGAAAGAGATGCCTATGAACATACAAAAAGCCTACAGAACTCCAACTACATTGGACCAGAAAAGAAATTCCTCCTGTCACATAATAATCAAAACACTAAATGAACAAAACAAAGAAAAAATATTAAAATCAGTAAGGTCAAGTAACATATAAAGGCAGAGCTATCAGAATTATACCAGACTTCTCACAGACTTCTCACTAGAGACTATGAAAGCTAGATGATCCTGGGCAGATCTCACACAGACACACAAAAAAAACTAAATGCCAGCTCAGGCTTCTATACCCAGAAAAACTCTCAATTACCATAGATGGAGAAACCAAGATATTCCTTGACAAAAACAAATTTACACAGTATCTCTCCACAAATCTAGCCCTACAAAAAATAATAGGTGGAAATTACAAACACAAGGAGAGAAACTACACCCTAGAAAAGCAAGAAAGTAATCTTCTTTCAACAAACCCAAATGAAGATCACCACATAAACATAAATATAACATCAAAAATAACAGGAAGCAACAATCACTATTCCTTAATATCTCTCAACATCAATGTACTCAATTTCCCAATAAAACGACATAGACTAACAAACTGGATACATAAACATGATCAAGCATTTTGCTGCATACAGGAAACACACCTCAGTGTCACTGACCAACACTAAATCATAGTAAAGGGCTGGAAAAAATTTTTTTCCAAGCAAATGGTCCCAAGAAAAAAGCTGGAGTAGCCATTCTAATATCAGATAAAATTGAATTTCAACCAAAAATCATAAAAAGAGATAAGGAAGGACACTTCATATTCATCAAAGGAAGAATATACCAAGAAGTCTCATAATCCAGCTCCAAACACTGACACCATTGCATACACTAACAAGATTTTGCTGAAAGGACCCAGATATAGCTGTCCCTTGTGAGACTATGCGGGGCCTAGCAAACACAGAAGTGGATGCTCACAGTCAGCTAATGGATGGATCACAGGGCTCCCAATGGAGGAGCTAGAGAAAGTAACCAAGGAGTTAAAGGGATCTGCAACCCTATAGGTGGAACAACAATATGAACTAACTAGTACCTGTGGAGCTCATGTCTCTACCTGCATATGTATCAGAAGATGACTTAGTCAACCATCATTGGGAAAAGACGCCCTTTGGTCTTGCAAACTTTATATGCCTCAGTGTGGGGGAATGCCAGGGCCAAGAAATGGGAATGGGTGGGTAGGGGAATGGGGGGGGGTCTGGGGGACTTTTGGGATAGAATTGAAATGTAAATGAGGAAAATACCTAATTAAAAAAAGAAATTACAAAAAGAAATAAAAAAGAAATTAGAGACTTTTTAGAATTTAATGAAAATGAAGGTACAACATACACAAACATATGGGACACAATGAAAGCAGTGCTAAGAGGAAAACTCATAGTTCTGAATCTCTCCAAAAAGACACTGGAGAGATCATATGCTAGCAGCTTAACAGCACAAGCTCTAGAAGAAATACACTCAAGAGGTTTAGACGGAAGGAAATAATCAAACTCAGGGCCGAAATCAACCAAGGAGAAACAGAAAGAACTATACAAATACAAAGATTCAACAGAACCAGGAGATGGTTCTTTGAGGAAATCAACAAGATAGACAAACGCTTATCCAGACTAAGCAGAGGTCACAGAGACAGTATCCAAATTAAGAAAATCAGAAATGAAAAGGGAGATACAAGAACAGAAACTGAGGAATTCAAGAAATCATTAGATCATACTCTAAAAGCCTATACTCAACACAACTGGAAAATCTGGATGAAATGAACAATTTTCTAAATAGATACCTAATACCAAAGTTAAATCAGGATTAGATAAACCATCTAAACTATTCCATAATCCCTAAAGAAACAGAAGCAATCATCTAAAGTTCCCTCCCATCCTTACCCCCCCCCCCCCCAAAAAAAAAAATTCAGGACCAGATGGGTTGTTGCAGAATTCTATCAGACCTTCAAAGAAGGCCTAATATCAATACTCTTCAAACTATTCCACAAAATAGAAACAGAAGGAACATTACCCAATTCATTCTATGAGGTCATAATTATGCTGACTTCACACAAACCACACCAATGCCCAAAAAGAAAGGGAATTTCAGGACAATTTTCCTTGTGAATATCTATGCAAAAATACTCAAAATCCTTGCCAACCAAATTAAAAAACACATCAAAATGATTATTCATCACGATCAAGTAGGTTTCATTTTGGGAATGCAGGGATGGTTCAATATATAGAAATTCATCAGTGTAATCCACTACATAAACAAACTCAAAGGAAAAAAAAAAAACCAAATGATCATTTCATTAGATGGCTTAAAAGGCATTTGACAAAATTCAACATCCCAGCATGTTAAAAGTCTTGAAAAGATCAGGAATTCAAGTGCCATACCTAAACATAATAAAGGCAATATACAGCAAACTAATAGCCAACAACAAATTAAATGGAAAGAAATTTGAAGCAATCCTATTAAAATCAGGGACTAGACAAGGCTGCTCTCTCTCACCCTATCTATTCACTATAGTACTTGCAGTTCTAGCTAGAGCAATTAGATAACAAAAGAAGGTTAAAGCAATACAAATTGGAAAGGAAGAATTAAAAATATCACTATTTGCAGATGATATGATAGTATACTTAAGTGACCCCAAAAACTCCACTAGAGAACTCCTACAGCTGATAAACAGCTTCAACAAAGTGGCCGGACAGAAAATTAACTCAAACAAATCAGGAGTCTTCTTATACTCAAAGCATAAACAGGTTGAGAAAGAAATTAGGGAAACAGTGCCCTTTACTATAGTCACAATCAATATAAAGTATCTTGTTCTGACTCTAACCAAACAAGTGAAAGATCTATATGACAAGATCTTCAAGTCTCTGAAGAAGAAATCAAAGAAGCCCTCAGAAATGGAAAGATCTCCCATGCTCATGGATTGGCCGGGTTAATATAGTAAAAATGGCCATCTTGACAAAAGCAATCTACAGATTCAGTGCAATCCCCTTCAAATTTCCAACTCAATTCTTCATAGAGTTAGAAAGAGCAAGTCTCAAATTCATCTGGAATAACAAAAAAAAAAAACAAAGAGAGTGAAAACTATTCTCAACAATAAAAGAACTTCTTGGGGAATCAGCACCCCGGACCTCAAGCTGTACTACAGAGCAATACTGGAAAAGCTGCATGGGATTGATACAATGACAGACAGGCAGATCAATGGAATAGAATTGAAGACCCAGAAATGAACCCACGCACTTATGGTCACTTGATCTTTCACAAATAAGCTAAACCCATCCAGTGCAAAAAAGACAGCATTTTCAACAAATAGTGCTGGTTCAACTGGTAGTTAGCATGCAGAAGAAAGCAAACTGATCCATTTTTATCCCCTTAGACAAAGCTCAAGTCCAAGTGGAGCAAGGACCTCCACATAAAACCAGATACAGCTGTACCACTGTACCACTGTACCACTCCTGGACATATATCTAGAAGATGTTCCAACTTGTAATAAGGACACATGATCCACTATGTTCATAGCAGTCTTATTTATAATAGCCAGAACCTGGAAACAACCCAGATGTCCCTTAACAGAGGAATGGATACAGAAAATGTGGTATATTTACACAATGGACTACTACTCAGCCATTAAAAACAATGCCTTCATGAAATTCACAGGCAAATGGACGGACCTTGAGAATATCATCCTAAATGATGTGACTCAGTCACAAAGGAACAAATATGGTGTGTACTTACTGATAAATGGATATTAGCCCGAAAGTTTGGTGTACCCAGGATTCAATTCACACTCTATATGAAGCCTAAGAAGAAGGAAGACCAAAATGTGGATGCTTCAGTGCTTCCTAGAAGGGTGAAAAAATATTCACAGGATAAAATATGGAGACAAAATGTGGAGAAGAGACTGAAGGAAAGGACATCCAGAGACTGTCCCACCTGGTAATCCATCTGATATACAGCCACCAAACCCAGATATTACTGTGGATGCCAGGAAGTGCTTACTGATAGGAGTCTGATATGGCTATTCCCTGAGATGCTCTGCCAGAGCCTTACAAATATAGAGAAGGAAGCTTGCAACTAATCAGTGGACTGAGCTCAGGTGTTGGGAGTGACCCTGTTTGAATGTTAACTGCCTTGTCAGCCATAAGTGCTTATTTACAAAGTCTTGGTCTTAGTGGAAAAGTACTAGCTTAGTTGAGATTTCTATGGGAAAAAATTGAAGCCTCTATGGGAAAGTACTACCCCTAGTTAAGAACAAATAGCTATAGATCTTGTGGACAGGTACCCAGCAACCCATTCTGTTCCGTTTCTCCTGCTGAACTTTTTACCTAGCCAGTATCCTGCTTTTGGGAACAGGTGTGTTCTCCCAGAAACCAAGCAATTCTGTGTCATCCCCCTCCCCATACCCTGCTTCTGTGGGCATAAAACCTGCTTGGGAATAATAAACATTTGACAGCTTGATCAATAAGACTTGCTGTCCGTCCTTGTGTCTCTCCCCCTTCATTCTCTCCATAGGTGGTTTCTCAGACCCTGTTTGACTGCCCTTGTGGGCCGGGATACTCAGGAGTCCCTGATCGAGGAGTCCCCCAGGCATGAGGGTGTTCAATGGGCCAGTGTAGGAGAATGCCAGGGCAGGAGGATCCCTACTAAGGGATTAAATGAGTGGATATTGCCAAAGGACTATGTGGTAATTTGAATATGTCTGGCCCATAGGGAACTGTACTGTTAGGAGGTATGGCCTTCTTGGAGAAAGTATGTCACTGAGGGAGTGGGTTTTGAATCTCCATCCAGTGTGGAAGAGTCAGTTTTTCTCCAGGTTGAAGTAAGATCAAGATGCAGAACTCTCAGTTCCTCCTGCTCCATGCCTGCTGGGAAGTTGCCATGTTCTTGATTTGATGATAATGGACTGAACCTCTGAATGTGTAAGCCATCATCAGTAAATGTTGCTTATAAGAGCTGCCTTGTTAATGGTGTCTCTTCAGAGCAATGAAAGCTCTAAGGCAGACTATGCATCTTTCATCTTTAATTAGAATTTCCTTTGTTCTTTTCTCCATACAACAGTTCCTTACTTTTCAAACATAGACATTATGATATAGACTCATAGATAAAGACTTTTGGGTTTTGTGAAGAAAGGAAGTTAAAGGCATTCATGGCATCTACCACACTTGATAGTAAGCTGAAGATGTGATATAGGAATGGCTGTTGATGTTTATAATCTGTGTATGACAGTAGCTAGATCATGAACTCATATGGTTTTAGTTATTTTGCTGACCCCAATCTCTGCAGATTGAATCCCAAAGTGGCTGCATAGTCTATGATGTCCTCCCTTTCCAGATTCCCAAGCTCAGGTTTTCAGTCATTTTTGTGGAATACACAGTCTTAGAATATCTTCCAGGCCACACATCAACAAGAGTCACTCTCATTTTCCTGTCAGATTCCAAATCCAGAATTGTTTTCTCTGTGAATCCTTGCCTTGAACTCTGGAGAGCTAAGGGCTGCAGGTCTATGTTTCTATAGCTGTTGGGATCTGATTTCATAGTCAACCCATCTCTCCACTTCTTGTGACTGTTGTCTTGTTTTCTGACCACTGTATTTCATATCCCTTATCGATATCTCATAACTCTTTTCACATACACAAAACAAAGCTCACCCTAGTTTTTACAAGCTCTTCAGTGTGGTGAATGGCACTCTTACCTCTTACAGCAATCCATTATCTTGGCCTATGAGTTCATTACCTTTACCAAATAGATGAGGCACAGAACAGACCACTCCTCCTTTTAATTTTTTTCAATTTAGCCAAATTCCATTGTAGATAGGCCCCAAGACCTGGTTCTTTCAAACTTCTCCAATGGTATGTGAGTCAGGCTTTGTATAGATATATACTTTGTGCTTTGGTTTTTGCTAGTGTCTTGGCATCTCTGGAAAATAGCATGTTCTGTCTTGTTCTGGAGTTTCATATATTCCTTTCCTTTCACTCTTTCCCTCCCTCCCACATGGTGTATCACTTCCTATGCTATTTTTCCTCCTCCATCTAGATGTTTGTAAAACAGAGCTAAATGTCCCAGCACTAGCTGACCCAGGCTTGGGACTTGGTTGTGTTCTCTATAGCATCTACCACTGTGTGCTATATAACCCATTGTCAGGTTAGTTATTTATTTAGGACTATTTTCTCCTTGATATTGTCCTGTTTTAAGATATCAATTTATCCAAATGTGAATTCCAGCTTATCTACTAATAGAACGGACACAGTCATCCATTTGTTTCCTTCATATTCATGGGTATTCTGCTCAGAGAGCAGTGGATTTTGTTGTTGTTGTTGTTGTGTGTATTTATTAAAAATCAATCCTCGCTATCCCCAGCTACTCTCTCTGGTCTCCCCACTGTCATAGCTATCCCCAAGCAGTGGTCCACCCAACTTCCCATGCCTGCCACTGAACCACTGTGTTCTCACTCAGGCAATCCTTGTGGCTAGCTGTTGCCCAACCCTCTCAGCACTCCCAAATTTCCGTGGCTAGTTGGGGGCCACTCTCACCATCCCACTCTCTGCTGTGGTTACCTTTCTCCTGGAGTTCAGCTTAGCCTCTGTAAAAAGGAAAACACAAGACAATCTTAGTTTAGGATCAACATAATCTGTGGGAGCGAAATCTATCGTCTAAAACTCATTAATTATTTTATGTTAGAAATCTTCCAGTGGCAGATTCTGGTGGATTACCCCAACAGATCTCACAGACCCTGGTCTACAGTTTGCCTGATTTCTATGGTTGCTATCCCAAAAGAAGTGCCCTCCTTCTGTGTGCCCTCTTCCTCTCTTGAACCCAGAAGGCCCGCCTCCTCACTCAGTGATTGGTTTCTTGTCACCTTTATTATCCAATCAATTAGGAGAGAATTCCGCTGCCCTCTAACTCCAGGCATTGATGAAGACACACTCTTGTTAGGCTAGATTAATTAATTAAATACTCTTTGGGCCTCAAATTTGTTTTTAAGATAACGATATATAAGTAGATCATTTCTATTTAAAAGGTTACTTGAACAAGAAACAAATTCTAGAACTGAGCTGTACTTCAGAACAAAGCTGTTCCTCAAATGCAGACCATCTAATGTGATGAAATAATTTTATAAAGAAAATAAGTCAGGAAATAGCTTGCAAAGATTTCTGGTTGCTGCAGTGGGCCTTTAATATTAACTAGAACTAATGTGGTAGTCTTCAGGTACTGGCTCAGAGGTCAGCCACTATTATTGACTGAAGCTTTTTGTTAGCTACAGTGACATATTCTTAGTTTAGTTAGAGTATAGTTGTGTATGAAGTCAGGCACATTTGACCTCAACTCACAGTTTAAGTATAGAGTCAGATTTATTATTTATTCAAATTCAAGAGTTGTCAGTATAGGAGGTCAGAGAAGACTAAACCAGGAAAAATACTATTTTCCATTTGGGGTAACCAATTGAGAAAAACAAAGAAAATGCTGTCTGTAAGTCATGACATCTGGAAAGGTAAAATGTAGGCCTCTGTTTTATAATTTTATGGCTGAGCTTCTGGCCCTAGTGAGATCAGATTAAATACACACAGCCTCAGGTTCCAGGGAGCTCATTTGCTTTGCTCCTTGCATGTACTCTAAATGAGTAAATTCTGTTGTTTGGAAGTGAATATTTCTTGATTCAGATATTAAACATATTAATTTTAGGTATTAAACAAAATACTGGCTGAAAGTTTATTGACCACATGGAGAATGAACTCTCGGAGCTTAGCACATGGCCTGATACACTGGAGTTTCTTAATGGTTGGGTGACTATGAGGGGTTGAAGTAATCTAGTTTGTGGACTTGAAACCTTGAGATACTCAAAACCAGTGTGACTTCTACCTAGTGATGCTGAGATTCATAGTTTGAATTAGTTGAACTTCTGGGAAGCCATGTTATTCTAGTTTGGGATTATACTTTTTATATGATAGTGTTTCTAATCCACCAAAATTCTTTATTTAAAAGTGTTATTAGGAAATTATTGTTTTGATTTTTATAGATGCTTAATATCTATAAAGAAATAATGCACATGGTCACATGATAATGCATATGCTTTTCAGTAGTCATCTTGTATGTGGTACCCCAGAGGTGCTATTGCTCGTGTTTTAGTAGAGATGTATGTGTTTAAGTTTGCAAAACACAGAAATATACACACAGCTGAGATTATATTTATAAAAGGTAGAGGAAACAAGGAACAAAACACTTTAAAAAATAATGCCTGCATTTCTATTTATTATCTATTTTAGAGTTATCTGAGGAATGGTGAATGTGGGTATCAAATTTCTTAGGAAGGACAAGAAGTAAGTGTGAGTGTGAACTGCACAGATCTTTCCTCTGCCATGGATGAACACCAGTAACTAAGAGATGGCTGCTAAGTATATTCCATTTTACCAGCTCATGTGCCTGGAAAATGAGATACATTGACCCTGAATGCAAGGAATATAAGGAATCAGAGCTCTGCCTAATAATGGCATGTTGTACATGCCTCAGTATCTTGTTATGGTTTTAAAACTGTAGATAGAATTGAACTCATACCCTAGTATTTGTTCTAAGCTCACCTGTATACTGTATAACAATTAGTACCATCACAATGAATTCTAATGCTTACAAACTTTGTTTAACTCAAGGACTGATATTTAGTTGTGAATCAGAACATGGATGCACATAGTGAAATATGCCAATAACATCCTAAGAAAATTATAGAACAGTCCTCACAAACATAATGTTAAACCTGAGTGTGTGCACTGATGCTGATAAAGTCTGAAGTTATCATTGGGCATCTTCCCTGTTATTCTACCACATTGAATCTGGAAGTGTAAAGAGTTTTAAAACTGCTGAACAATATGACTTTTAAAACAAGGCCACAAAAATGTTATCCTCAAATGTCCCCCAGATTTTAAGAATTTCATCGACTTTATTACCTAAGAATTTTTAATAAAATCTTGGTGAAATCACCATAGTTTCTGTTTTATTACATGTTACTTATAATTTCCCAGACTAAAGGTATTAACCAAAACTGGAGTATGCCATCATTGGCTTCAACCCTATTAGCTGCTGGAAGTCACTTAATCTTTGTTTTTAATGAGATTATACTTATATGCTTACTATGTTAACATGCATTGCAGTAGGCCCTCAAAATACAGTTGTGGCCAGTGGAGACAAAGTTTGTATGTCTGTGGGGTCACCTTTTTGTATGAAGAGAACTAAAGAATGCTATTCAATGACAGGGATGGTTTCCACAAGTTAAAAGTGCTATGGAGAATTAAAACTAAAATTAAAATACAACTGTGACAGTGATCAGAGTACAGACCGGAATGATAAGTGAATGATGTATGGCAGTGTATGGCTATATAAAAGTGATGTGTGGAAGGAGACTTGGTGAAGATAATGAAGAGGCTTGCCAAAGGCCAGAAGTAGGCATGGAGGGAGTAAATGCAAATGTCTCAAGGCAGAAAACAGCTGATTGTAGGGTTTTGGTGTATTCAAGTGCTAAATATTGTATTCTAAGACCTGGTAAGACCTGGTTAGCCCAAGACAAGTAATTTCTCAGGTATACAGGCTTTGTTGTGTAAAGCTTGCTCCACTACATTATCCCTGGTTGCTTAATAAAGATGCCTTCAGCCTGAGCTGAAGAGAAGAAGAGAGGGGGAAGTGCAAAGGTATCAAGCTTAGAATTTAAGACAGGGATCATATAAGGAGAGGAGGAGGAAGGAGGATGGAACCATAGGATAGTCGGATCATGAAGGCTGATGGGGTAGGAGCAGACCTGGCAGAACATGGCAAATGATATCATTAGGATCACCACAGAAAAGTAGACAAAATAGCACAGAGGGTAGCTACCTGCCCAGCTCTAGTGCTTTTATGGATATAATACATCTAAATGTTTCTATGTCTTTTATTTGGGAACTAAATGATCTGAAGTAGATCCTTTAAAGGCAATAAAGGGGTATAACAACCCCCAGAATAATGATTACCACAACAAGATCAGTCCTTTGGAGATGGTAATCCACTCGATTGGGTCTTACATCATGCAAGCTGTGATTGAGTCTTCCTTCAGGAAAACTGAATTATGAATTATATTTGTTTTATCTTCATAACTAGCTCTAGCTAGTGGACAGTTGTGCAAGAGAGACTTACCAATTTTAGTTTTAGACAAGAGCCACTATATCCTTTCCATATGCTTGCTACTCTACTAGCAGCCTGGAGTGTCCCTAGTAAAGGTATAAACAGGTCATCCAAGCAGTTTTAAATTACACCAAATCAATCAAAAGCCAGAGATAGCTGCCAAGTCAAGGTATTTTGTTATCTCAGCATAGCCTATCTTATACTGACAGATGCAGTTAACACTAGGCAGTTAGACTGCTCATTTATTAGTTTTTAGGACACCAATACCTGTGAACACACACACACACACACACACACACACACACACACACACACACACACATTCCAGCACACACCAAATGAAAGTATAATTCATTCATTAACTAGCAGGTGTAAACTACTTTCCTTGTACACTGTTCTATCAGCATGTCTCACTCATGTTCTATGATACAGCAGCAGAGAAATGAGAAGACAAAGCAAGCAGTGAAGCTAGGAAGACATTATGGTGAACAGGGACCTTGAGAGAAAGGGCTTGCAAAATGAGCTTCAGAGACAACCTGAGGTCTTTGAGCAGGAAAGTGGGTTAGTACACTGTTAGTATCCTGTCAGCATTTACTGGCATCTTAGAACACAGTAGGTACTCAAACCATTTATTTAGGAAAGAAGATTTGCTCCGTCTTAGAGTGGGGCTTCTACCTTCCAGAGCAGACAAGAGGAAACACCTGTGAATGCGGTTTCTCCATCAACTCCAGCAGATGGCTATTCTGATCTAACAATTGTGTCCTGAAGACTAACCTCCAGTGAGTAGAAATGCGCTCTTCTAGTCTTAAAACCAAGACGTGGCCCCAGTGCTTCCCTTACATAGCCTAGGTGACATTAAACTACAACAAAATGTGATGCTTGCTGGTTTGGTCTGCAATGGGATAACTACTTGACTGTAATTCATATTTGTAGAAGCCTGGCAGAGTGGAGATAAAGGTGATGGAGACACCACAGTGGATTTGGTGTCAAGGAACAAAGGGAAAGAAAATCTCAGAATTATGTCTGAAATTTATCTGGCACATACATGAATACTCTCTGCTATTTGGGCAGAATCTTTGGAGAAATACATGGATTTAATTGGCTTTATTAGAAATATGTTAAGCACTATTTTGTTAAGTACAATTTTACCTAGCTTACCGTGAAAGGGAAACACAGAGAATACTGAATGAAAAAGCAGAAATAAATTAACTTAAAAATGATTAACTTCCACTTAATCCTGTGGGATAAAAAGATGAAAGTCTTACCTGAAGCTCGAGAGATTGCTGACATTTCTCATATCTTGGCATGCTTACTATGTCACCTGGTTTTATGCCTCTAACCTGAACCACCTGAGGACAGCATAGATTTTTGTTTTTTGGGTTTTTTTGACAGGGTTTCTCTGGGTAGCCCTGGCTGTCCTGGAACTCACTCTGTAGACCAGGCTAGCCTCAAACTCAGAAATCTGCCTGCCTCTGTCTCCCAAGTGCTGGGATTAAAGGCGTGTGCCACCACTGCCCGGTAACATAGCTTTTAACTAGGCTTCTCCATACAGACATCTGGACATCCGCTGTGGTACCACTGTCAGCTTTATCTCTGCTCTGTCAAACTTCTGCAAATGAAAATTTTAGCCTAGAGGTTCTCTCATCCCAGAAAAGATCACCAAGCTTGTTAGGGTTTCATAGTTCATTGTCGTCTACGACATTTAAAGGAAAACATGGAGAAAATGTCTCTAGAAAGATTAGATAGCATGCCTCCTTACTGGTGGCAGCCAACCTTCAAGGCACAATTTCTAGATCAGAACAGCTACTTGTTAGAAGCTGACAGCAGAGTTTCACTTAGAGTTGTCACATCTTACACTACCATGGAAGGTAAAGAGCATCTGTAGGGCAAGCTCAGGTCAGTCTTAGAACAGCTTTCTTTGAGAACATACTATGTTATCAATTTCTGAGATATTAGGCAAGGTCCCTGCTCCTATAGATTTTTATATGGTAAAGCTAGAGGTGTGTGTTGGCAAGCATGAAATCGGTAGCTTAACTCATTGATTCTAAGTGTCACACATTGTAACATTTTTGCTAATTTTAAACCAGATGCGGCTTGCAGCTAAAGGTGCTGTCCAGCTGCTGTCCAGCTGTCCAGCTGTCCAGCTGTCCAGCTGTCCAGGCAGCAGACGAGAGCAGACAGAGCAGCTGTTTCCTGCTTTTGTCTAGATTTGTTCAAAGAGAAGCGTCGTCAGCATTGCAAAGGTTGAGTTTAATTGCCATTTATAATGTTTTTATGAAGATTATACTGCAGCCCAACATTAAAACAAAAAGTTATTCAGACAGAGGAGATAGAATCAAAACACTGAGACACAAATTTTATATTAATGAAGTTGATACTCATTTTTGAGGCAAGTGGCTATAATTTCATGTTTTATTGCAAAATGGAAATACATACTTTTGTATTTTCTTATTAGATGTACATTGCCTTTACATATGGTAAAATTACTACATGAACCTACAAGAACTCTTTTTGATTAAATATACAATCACAATTCAAATTAGAAAAATAAACAAAATGTTATAATTTAATAATACATAATTAGTATTATAAAAAGTAATGATATTTTTATAGTGGCAGTATTTTTTATCCAATGAAATGTAATTAATAAACAGGTGAGGGCACCACTTCTGTCTGCATCCCCGAGCTGACCCTGTGTCACATCACTCTATACCCAAATTTCTCCTGGGGAGGACTGGTCTCCCAGGAGTAATGACACACAGGCTTGCAGGAGGGACAAGCCACAGTTAGAGACAGCAAGAACAGCTAACACGAGAGATAACCACATGGCAAAAGGCAAGGGCAAGAATATAAACAAGAAATACCAAGGCTACTTGGCATTATCAGAACCCAGTTCTCCAACCACAGCAAGCCCTGGTTACCCCAACACACCAGAAAAGCAAGACTCTGATTTAAAATCACATGTCATGATGATGATAGAAGACTTTTAGAAGGACATAAATAACCCCCTTAAGAAATACAGGAGAACACAGGCAAAGACATGACAAAAACCAAATTTAAACCAAACATCAACAGATGTCTGGAAGATAAGAAAGAAATTGTGAAGTGGAGGATG
Organism: Mus musculus; assembly: GCF_000001635.26. NCBI lineage: Eukaryota > Metazoa > Chordata > Mammalia > Rodentia > Muridae > Mus > Mus musculus. Next base: position 6,214,030 of record NC_000075.6, read on the forward strand.
AAGACTGGGGTTCTATATACAGGCAGACTGAGGACTTCCTGGAGAAGTTTGGATCAAGGCTCTAATGATGCAAAATGAACCATAGCCCAAAGGGATGCTCAGAAGGAAAAGCAGGAGCTATGCAAAGCCCTCTGGGAGCAGACTCACGTAGTTTCATGAAAGGAAGTACAATGCAATGGTATTTTCTACCTTTGCCATGTGTTCCAAGAGTAGGAAATACCAACTTGTATAACTGATATTGCCCTTCTCCTTTCTAAGGTCCCCTCTCAGGCCCTTTAGAGGAGAGAGTTCTAATCACCATGAGCCTTGTCTTCTGTTTCTTTGTACCTTGCTGAGCACTGATGTGGTCAGAGTCATTTGCCTTAGGACAGGCTACCACCTAGAGACAAGAAAATCTGCCCCTGTATTTACACTGCTCCTATTGTGTTCAGAAGATGTTGGAACCTCCTTTGTACTCCTGTCTCACAAGGAAGAAAACTAAGATCATTAGTCATTCTCCCTCTCAGAGCTTCCATACACCTGAGATTCTGCATATGGCAGTCTCCTGTAACATCTTTCTCTGCCTGCCTCCCTGCCTGCCTGCCTGCCTGTCTGTGTTCCAAGCAATCTTTTCTACCTACAACCCTCTACTCTCTTGGCAACAATGATTGGGTTAGTTTTATCTTCCTGTTATTTACTCTTTCTAATTCTAGATTTTATGTCTTACTTTCCACTTCTATGAAACTGATCCAGGCAGAGGTTCTGTGATGGGGTTATATACTGTCTTACTTTTATTTCTGGTACTCAGACAAATACTGTGGCATAAAAATAAGCAAGGGGAGGAAAGGACACATTTGACTTAGAACTTGAAGTTAGAGTCTATTATTTTGGGGAAACCAAGGCAGGACCTCACATGCTAGTCACATCAATCACATCCAAAGAACAAACAGAACAAATGCATCCTTTCTTGATATTATCTAGATTTGTTTTATATTAATAGTTCGGGACTCATTACTTCAGGAATAGTGCTGTACACTGTAGACTGAGTCTTCCTGCATCAATTAACAATCAAGACAGTCTCCCATAGATATGCCCACAGGTCAACATGATAGAAATAATGTCTCATGAATATTCTTCCAATATGGCTATAGGTTATTTCAAGTTAACAAAAACAACAAGAATGTTACATCACATGTACCAATAAATCTATTATAATTTAGGGATATCCTAAGTCAAAATTCATTTCAAAGTACCTTCCTAACCCAGGGCACATATAACTTAGCTTAGCCTGTATTAAACTTAACCTACATTTGGGCAAATTCATGTAACTAAAAACCTACTATGTTCTAAGATGCTGACTGAATGTAGTCAACCCTAAGACATGGTAGAAGTTGTTAAGGCATGTGATGGAAAGCATGAAACTTTGGGTGGTGGAACTTTGGCTCACTTCTGCTGCCTGTTGAGCATTACCTGGAGTGTCAGACCTTGTCCCACCTAGCCCCGGGGAAGAATGAAAATGCAAAGCTTAGTTTCTGCTGCCATCTGTCTTGCAGTTTTCTCTGTCTCAAATATGTCTCCATACCTATGTAAATTTCTTGGTCACTCCCAAGAGTCCTGAACTCTTCTTTTTTTTCATGTGGCCACAGAATGAATTTAGAAACTGATGGACTGGGAGATATATGAGTTAGCATTTCTAGGTCACTATAAGGATGCCAGTTCATAGCTAATAGTTACAATCTGCAATATGAGCAGCAGCATAAAAGATAACAATCATAGGCATTCAATGAATGTTTCTGTGTGTAAGATAATGTTGGAAAATGCAAGACTATCCTTCATGTAGCTTATACATTTCATCTTCAGAATGAGTCTGCCAGGGAATGACAGGTTTTGCTCTCACCTTCAACTTTACACATTGAAACCCTAAGAATTAAAATCAATATCCCAAATGAGCTAGGATTTCACATGGAAGTTTTCTAACCTTGGGAAAACCTGATATTGTCTCTCCTGGTGTGTGTGTGTGTGTTATGGTAAATAGCTCTAATTCTTTCTCTTTTTTTTGGAATACATACACAATTTTGCTTATTGGTTTTAGCAATAAAAATGTCAAGTCCAAAAATTAATATTTTTTCTTTCAATCTTAAAGGAACAATATCTGGATGATGATTTTTATTCACTCAGCTTGAAACATAATTTAGCTTACTGACTTATCTGGACATATTAAGGTCACTCATAAAAATACTGCAGCAGCTTGTGTGGGCATAAGGCTCCCTGTGACAGGCAGCATTAACCAGATTCTGCTTTACAGAGCCCTCAGGACACAGCAGAGTTTGGATTAGATACAGTTCTGAAAATTGTTTATCAAGTTACTACATCTGCCTATCAAAACTTGGCCATATGATAACTCATATGGATTTTTATAATCATTTGGAAAGTAAATCCAATTCTCTGGCCTCTGAATCTGGGGAAATGTATGAACGGAGATACTTTAATTTATGTGATTATTTTTAGTGTTTGCACTTAGTGAGGATGAAATCTGGAAATATATGTGAGTGTGCTACTTTCTCCAAATTCCCTGTAGTAGATGCTGACGCATCTGGGTGTAGGGCCTGTTTTGTATTCAGTCTTTGCCTCACTTGTGCAAAGGTCTTACAGTAGAATCTACAGCTTGAAACTATCCACAAGGTGCCTTGATTTTTATTTTGCCACATGCATATATAAAACAAACCTTTCCTCCCTCCTGTCTGACAACTCTTAAAATATATTGGCACTTGTTTTGTTCTTTACTCTTGCTCTTTGTTATATTTGCTTTCATGGAGACCAGCACAGCAGTTCTGTGCAGCTTTGACCTGGTAAGGGAAGGGGAGGTAAGTGACGTTTGTGTTCGCTTGAGTGTGCAAAGCAAATAATCATGTAACTCTAGCATTGGAGCTTGGGGTCATCTGCAGCCTCACAGGTGTCCTTAACACAAGCCAGGAAGGACTTTAAGGTCCCCAGTATTCTGCTTAGCTTCTTCTCAGTCAGTACATTTCCTGCTGGCATAGTCTTAGAACTCCTGTCCGACAGTTCCCATCTCTATATACTGTTTCTCTCTTTGCCAACCTGTCATCACCAGCTGCTTTCAAGACCACTGTACTTCTTCAGTTCACAGTGTATAAATTTTGCCATACAATGTCAATTCAATATAAAAAAATAATGTTTTGCCAAGCCAAATAGACTTTTCCTTATATCTCTTAAACACTAATAAATATTGACAGAATGACTGAGTCTTTCTTGATTAAAAATAATTTATTACATTTGTCTGTTATCCAGAGACAGTACCCAATGACCAAAGCAGATACCAAAAGAAATAGAAAATAAAAGTTATATTAAAAAATTTCAAATCACATGCGAAACTCATTTCAAAAGAATATAGGTGCTATGTACTAAACAAAGGGCATTTGAAAGATTTTTAATATTCAGCATTAAAATTGTAGACCCTGCTGGCAAGTGCTTTATTTTGCATTTGCTTTCATGAATAAAGACAAAAGAATATCATTTTAAACATATTTAATTAATTGAACTCAGGGCTTCAGGAAAATATTGACTCAGAGTTCACTGGGTTTAAAAATTAATAGGATGCTTATTAATAATAGATGCTTGTAGTCATTGTTTACCATCTACTAGGCAAACATAGGATTAGTCTCCATAGAGTAATAAAACAGTGATTTAAGACAATTAACTTGACATTGCACGAATGTTTCCCTAGAGTAGTCTTGATACCCTGGTGCCCTATTTGCTTTTCTTACTCAGACAAAGAGGTAGAATATAAATTTTTCTCTCACATGAGAGAAGATGACATCCTTACTAATAGACACTTTCCACCTAAAACCACACTACTATTTCAGGTTTTGAATTTAGATTCACTTTTTAAAATAAATGTGTTACTTTCCACATGAGATAAAGTGTCTAATAAATTTTTCCTGCTATGGATGTGTCCTGGAACTTACAAAGCTTCCCATACCATTCATTTACCATTGATTTGCTAGTGACAAAGGAAAATAAAATGTCAACACAGCAGTGTAGGATGGGAAGGATGTCCTCCTTGTTGAATTCACTCAGCTAGCCCCTACTCATCCTGTCCAGGTTTGGTCTGGGCCGATATCGATTGTTCTTCTTGTATCAGCATTCATATTCATATTCATTCTCTCTCTCCCTCCTTCTCTCCCTCCCTTCTCTCCCCACTTTCCCCTCTACCTTTCTCTGTGCCTATAAAGTTATCAAATTGAAACTAAGATGCATAACGCCGTAGTCCTTTTTCCTTTCAATATACTTGTGATTGGGTAAAGAAATACTTTTATACAATGAAAGTGTTATTCTAAGAATTACATAGGTCCAGAATAAAGATTCCTGATTATGCCTGATTATTCTCAGGTGTATTACTGCACTGACAGGAGTGTGGTATTTTATGAGATTATATTTCTTGGACTATAACATAAGAGACTGTTTATTCAAAAGGGATTTTGAAGACTAGAGGAAGCAATGATTACAAGGGTTTAGATCACAGCTTGGTACAGAGATCCCAAGATAAATCAAGGATTCTTGAGTCTCTCTGATCATCTTTAAAATGAGATGATGATATCAGGCTTGCTTCAGTGTGTTTTGTGAACTAGTAATGAACCAGGAACTATTCCTTTCATGATGAGTAAAGTAATGTAGAGGGTGAGTAAAATAATTTAAAGTAATTTGCCAGGATAACTTTGCATCTGGTGATTTGCTGGCAAACAATACAATTATATTTATAGATGGTTTATGTTTTAATCATTCATTTTGTAGCAATTCAGTTTTACAAAAGGATCGCTCTGTAGCAGACTGCAAGTAGCAGAAGTAAATCAGTAACGCTTGTCCTGTTCCAAGGAGAGTGTATTAGTTATCTTTCTATTACTGTGCTAAGACACTACACCTAAGGCGACTTACAGAAGACAAAATTTACTTGGGCTTACAGACCCAGAGGTTTTACAGTAATTGAAGGCACAATAAAACCATGGTGGCAGGAATAGGAAGCTGAGTGCTCACATCTTGAACCCCATGCACAAAACACAAGGGCAAACAAGAAAAAGTATGAGTCTTAGACTCTCAAAGACTACCTCTGTGACAGGGGTCTGCAGAAAACTATGTGTTGCATTGTTGATAAATTAAACTTTCATTTTGTTCTTGAAAATCTAATTTATTTGGATTGAAGATCTATTGTTAACAAAAAGCTGTGGGAGATTAAAAATTATGTTGAGGTGTGCTGTCAATTCCTGTCTTCAGTCAAGTTGGTTGCACACTTACTCAAATAAGGCTGAACCTCCTAAGCCTCACCCCACAGCACCAACAACTGTGCACCAAGTATTCAAATGCATGAGACTACGGGGTGTCGGTGGGGGCCATTTAAGTCACCCAAGACAGTTAGCAATAGTAGACCTACTTTGTCTTAGTAGTAACCTGCTAAGACACTATTTCTTGCTTCAATTTTCTCTAATTCTGTATTTTTGGAGGGATAATATTGCTCTACTTCATTGAAATTCAGAGTATGTTCCCCTTAACATTTATTTATGTTGTCACCTGGATTAAAAAGGATGTGACAGGGGTCTGCAGAAAACTATGTGTTGCATTGTTGACAAACAAATTAAACTTTCATTTTGTTCTTGGAAATCTAATTTATTTGGATTGAAGATCTATTGTTAACAAAAAGCTGTGGGAGATTAAAAATTATGTTGAGGTGTGCTGTCAATTCCTGTCTTCAGTCAAATCGGTTGCAATTAAGGGAAATCCTTTTCATCTCTAAGACAGCACTTAATGTCATATGTAGTGCACTTTACCATGGGTTGATGTGCAAATGACTTTCTTTCGCACTTGAGCTTTGGGTAACAAAGAGAACACAGGTGTTCCTTCTTTTAGGTGACTTCTGAACTGTTTTGGAAGTAAGGCCATGTGCACTCAGAAAGAAATCATGATTGTTGTCTCCTTGTGAGATGACTTCAGTAAAAGTCGAAGGAGATGAATTCATATAGGATATAGACCTCAGCTTTTCCTATTTTATTTGATGTTTTTACATTTTCCTTCATCTCTTCATTCAGAGCCTTATCTTTGGCTCTGAATAATCACGGATTATCCAGATGCTCTAGGTTATATCTATTCACTCAATGAAAATATCTCTGTTAATATATCTGTGTCTTGGCAAATATTAATAAAAGTTCTAGTAACAATGTGCAGCTTTTAGTGGACATACTTTTCAACTTTTTGGGGTAATCCTTAATGAACAAAGTTTCTATGTCTTAAATCGCTGTAGGCACAAGTGTACAATTGTAAGGAAACTCTGCATCATTTTGCATTCTGAGCAGCCTGTAAAGAATTCTGATGGCTCTGCATTCTTGTCACCATCTGGTCTTATCTGTTCTACCCTTGGCCATGTTAGCAGGTGTGGCGTTGTATCTCAGTATCAATTTTGTCTGTGTTCCTCTGGAAACGTGTGATGATGAGGAGCTTGTTGAGTGCTTGCTTGTCATCTGTGTGTCCTTTGGATGTGGGAAGGGTTGTTATGATTTAAATGCAAATTTCCCCCACAGGTTGTTGGTACTGTTTTGTGAAACTGTGGAAAATTTGAGACATGGGGGTCTAGAACGCTAGCATTGGGTGTTGGGAGTTACACTTACTTGTGGTTCTGTCCTGTGTTCTATGCATCCTGATCTTCACCACATGAGTATGTGGCCGCTATGTACTCCAAGGCTCCTTAGCTGCTAATCTTTGTTTTTTTGTTTGTTTGTTTGTTTGTTTGTTTGTTTTTTGTTTTGTTTTGTTTTTGTTTTTGTTTAAAAAAAAACAACTACTTTATCGGTAAACACAAGAACTTGACTTAGAGCAAATGGTGCTGCTCCAGTGGGGCTCACGCTGGTGCACTACACACATGTATTTTGTGACATAGACCACTGGGATCACAGCACCAGGAAAAACACACAAGAAGACAAAGTGACTGAGAGGAAAGGATTTGTAGATTTCAACTTTGGGACTGACATACCGGTAAAATAAAAGGCACCAAACTGGGGTTTGGAGACTGGCAGCAGGAAACAAAGGCCAGTCAACCCAGATCCCCAAACAGGGTCACTTCTTCAACAGCTCATGGGACCCCAAAGAGACAGGGAGGTGTCTGTAAAGGCAGTGTCTGGCACAAAGGTTGCAGACCCAGGCTGAGGGCAGGGAGGAATGTTTGACAGGTGGGCTGCCAAACGACCCCACCACACAAATGGCATAGGGCTATTCTCAGCGAGGGAGGAAACACAAGGTCCCAAATGTGGGAGAGGATTGTCAGGGAATATGGGACCCAAGAGTGGCCCACTCACCAGGCAGGGATCTGCACCAAGACTGACTACAGAAAATGCTTCCACAGTAGTCTAGAGATGTCTAGACAGGCAGCAGGGTGACAGGCCCCCACGAAACACCTGCATTCCCACACTGGTGCCACCACGGTGACTTATGGGGTACTAGTAATAAAAGTCCAACATGAGGGAAGATTGCTTGCCCAGGACTCCAAGTGCCTATCTCAGCTTGCTCTGGGTGTCTAGTCTGCTCCTTCCCCAGGTCCAGGAGTGTCGGACCTCAGAACTAGGGAACAATTTAGTGGGCCAAAGCAGGGGTATGGGTCGGGATCCAGAGGGGAACAGGGTCACTTCTCTCTAGGGCTTGGGCCTGCTTGAAGGAGGCAATAAGGACATGGCCGTCTCTGTTCCCAAATCTAGTAGCACCCAGATACACCTTAGTGCCAGAACTCCAAATCCTGACTGGGCTTTGGGACTTCAATCTCAGCTAGAGAAGACACCACATCAGGGCGAGACTGAAGATTTCCGCAGGGTACCTGAGCCAACCACACAACTAATTAGCCTTTTAAAAAAAGAAGCTGTAGCCTTACTTGCAAAGCATAGAGTGTCTCCCTCACCAGAAAGGCCCTGCCCTGACTGGACTTGGGAGAAGTCCCTACCAGCCCTACCCCTCTCCTCAATGGCCTGGGGAGGGAGCTGTATCAGTGCCCCCCTCCCCCAATCCACCCCACAGTAGTTGGGCAGGGAGGGGAGGGTCTCACTAGGTTAAGGAGGGATTCGTAGAAAGGATGCTATGTCCAAGCAGGTAGCTTTTAAGTCAGTGACCACCTGGCTTTCCTGAGGTGACAGGACAGACTGAAGTGGAGGCCCAGAGAGGTAGAATCAGGAGGAAGCCATTTTCCAGCCCTGAGTCTCAGGACAGGGTAGAGTTGGCCCCCAGGTCAGGCATCAAAGCAAAACCAGAGACTGGAAGGCAGGTCTGGCTTGGGCAATGGTCTCAACAATGGCTCAAGTTGAAGAGGCCCATGCTGGTGGGAGACTTTGTCATGGTGACAGTGATGAGGTTGTCTGTGACATCCGTGACAAAGACGTGCTCTATGAGACTGCGGGTAGGTTTCCAGTTCTGGCTGGTCTGGATAGCTACAGACAGGTTCTGCGCAGCATTGGGAAGCGAAGTCGAGTCAGGGTCTGAGTCAGAGCTACTATTCTCCTCTCCCATGCTCAGATCAGACTGCGCAGGTGGCTGTCGGCCTTCTCCCTGGGCTGTGTGGCTATCAGGGATGGGCTTTAAGGTTTTATGGCTCAGCACCACCTCCTTTCAATCTCAGCTTCTTGCCATGTTCTTTACCACCATGATAGGTTATGCTCATTCAAACTGTGATATTAAACCTGCATTTCTATCATTTTGGGCCAAATTCGAAGAAAGCTTTATTAAATATTAAATAGTGACCAAGAGAATGACTTTGATCAAGCCCACTCCCTGTAATATCTGAGCTGAGTGACCCTGAGACATTCGCTGTAGGGGTTCGTAACGACATACCCCCCCCCCCCCCCACACACACACACAATCCCCTACCCACTCACTCCCACTTCTTGGCCCTGGCATTCCCCTGTTCTGAGGCATATAAAGTTTGCAAGACCAAGGGGCCTCTCTTCCCAATGATGTCCGACTAGATCATCTTCTGCTACATATGCAGCTAGAAACACGAGCTCCGGAGACACTGGTTAGTTCATATTGTTGTTCCACCTATAGGGTTGCAGACCTTTCTATTTTTCTTTTACTTAAAATATGTTTTTCTCACACAGTGTGTTCTGATTATGATTTTTCCACCCCCATTCTCCTCCCAGAGCAGAACCATCTCCCAACCTGTTCAACTCCATACGCACTCTGCCTCTTATTAGAAAACCAACAGGAATCTAAAGAATAATAATAAAGTAAATTAATCTTAAATGAAACAAAATGGAACAGGAACATAAAAATAAACAGATAGAAGAAAGAAAACAAAGGAAGTGTACAAGAAACATATAAACACACACCCAATAATCTCATTAAGAACACAAAACTAGAAGCCATCTTGAACAAAAAATTGTCAAAACATTATGAGACAAACTATTGCCAAAGGTGTAACTTAATTTGCTTTCTATTGGCCATCTAACTGGTCATGGTGCTTACCCTAAAGTATGTTTTTTTTTATTTTCTAGTTATATTCCATTGGTGAAAACTACATTTTCATTTGTGAGTGGTTATTAACTGAAAATAGCTTTGAGATTAAAAATGGGGCTTATGTCAACTTTTCCTCTCAACTCTGGAATGCCATCTGGTGCAAGCTTTGTGTATCCTTCCGTAGACTCAGTGAATTCACATATGTAACGGTCCTGTTGTGCTAGAAGGCTTTATTTATTTAATATCCTCCCTCTCCTATAGCTCTTAGAGTCTTTCTACATCCTCCTTTGCAAGGTTCCGTGAGCCCTAAGGAGAGGGATTTGATGGACACATGCCATTTAGGTCTGAATGTCCTTAGATCTCTAGTCTGCACAATATCTAGGTTGGCCTTAGTATTTGTTTCCATTTGCTGCAGAAGGAACCTTCTCTGATGATGGCTAAGCAAGCCACTGTTTTTTAGGTATAATATAATTATATTAGGAGTCATTTTATTGCTATGTTCTTTAGCAGCATAGTATTTGTTTTCCGCTAAGTCTCTGGCCTATATAGTCCCAGATTCTTGGCCAATGAGCAACATTGGGTTTGGGTTCCTTCTCGTGGAGTGGGCCTTAAATCCAATCAGATACTGGTTAGTTACTCCCATAACCTTTGTGTCCCTGTTGAACTATTACATCTTGCAGACAGAACACCATAGTGGATCGAAGAGTTTGTAGTTGGGTTGGTGTTGACCTTCCTCTTTTAGTGGTGCATGGAGTACCTCCTCTTACCATGAGCACTACTTCATAGGAGGCTCGCAGTGGGCATTAGCTTGACTTCTCTATGTTCAGAGAGTCCTGTATATGTCTTCTGCAATGGAATCATAGGCTAGCTCTCACCGGATTGTCCTTTTGAAGACAATCCCCTTGAATATCCCTATTCAACTCTCTAGGGAACTTTAATAAAATTGTAGATTTTTTTTAAGCTTTGTCCTATTTTGTAACCCAATCATGAACATGGTATCATCACAGGTCCTGTCTAATCCACAGAGTGAGATTATGTGAAAACATGGGTCATTTGGAGTCATCATAGAATTTTTGCCAGGCAGTGGTGGCACACTCTTTTAATCCCAGCACTTGGGAGGCAGAGGCAGGTGGATTTCTGAGTTCAAGGCCAGCCTGGTCTAAAGAGTGAGTTCCAGGATAACCAAGGATATACAGAGAAACACTGTCTCAAAAAAATTGCTATCACAATTGGTAAAGACTTGCTTCCTCTGCTTTTCTGTGTCTCAATGTCATGCAAGGTCAAAATGTTGTCTTGTTTTCTCTTACTGTACACAACACCTTACCTTGGTCTTCCACCTAGGTAATAATATTTGCTGAATGGCTGAATGAGTATGGCCTTTTATACCTTCTATGTCAATTTCAGACTCTCAGCCAGAGCTCATATCAGCATATGGTTGACATTAATATCAACTGTGATTATTTATAGAAAGAGAATCAAAGGTCTGTGGAATTCCCAATAGTATGTAGGCTGAAGCAGATCTAGTGATTTGGTCTCTGTGGAAAGAACAATAAAAACCAATTTTTAGAAGTTTAGCTGTACTTCTTGATGATAACATACATTCTTCAGAGCTAAAACATAAGCATACAACAGCAGTTAACAGGCTCATGAAGTCCTCCAGATACATCCATTTGCTCAAGAATTTCATAAATTCATTGTTTTTAATAGCTCCATTGTGTAAATGTACCACATTTTCTGTATCCATTCCTCTGTTGAGGGAAATCTGGGTTCTTTCCAGCTTCTGGCTATTATAAATAGGGCTGCTATGAACATAGTGGAGCATGTGTCCTTATTACCAGTTGGAACATCTTCTACATATATGCCCAGGAGAGGTATTACTGGATCTAGTGGTAGTACTATGTACAGTGTTCTGAGGAACGGCCAGACTGATTTCCAGAGTGGTTGTACCAGCCTGTAATCCCAACATCAATGGAGGAGTGTTCCTCTTTCTCCACATCCTCGCCAGCATCTGCTGTCACCTGAACTTTTGATCCTAGCCATTCTGACCGGTGTGAGGTTAAATCACAAGGTTGTTTTGATTTGCATTTCCCTGATGATTAAGGATGTTGAACATTTTTTCAAGTGCTTCTCAGCCCTTTGGTATTCCTCAGTTGAGAATTCTTTGTTTAGCTCTGTACCCCATTCTTAATGGGGTTATTTGAATTTCTGGAGTTTAGCTTCTTGGGCTCTTTGTATATATTGGATATTAGTCCCCTATAAGATTTAGGATTGGTAAAAATTCTTTCCCAGTCTGTTGGTGGTCTTGTCTTATTGACAGTATCTTTTGCCCTACAATAGCTTTGCCATTTTATGAGGTCCCATTTGTCGATTCTTGGTCTTACAGCACAGGCCATTAGTGTTCTGTTTAGGAATTTTTCCCCTGTGCCCATATCTTCGATGCTTTTCTCCACTTTCTCCTCTATAAATTTCAGTGTCTCTGGTTTTATGTGGAGTTCTTTGATCTACTTAGACTTGAGCATTGTACAAGGAGATAAGAATGGGTCAATTCTCATTCTTCTACATGATAACCGCCAGTTGTGCAAGCACCATTTGTTGAAAATGCTGTCTTTTTTTCACTGGATGGTTTTAGCTCCCTTGTCAAAGATCAAATGACCATAGGTGTGTGGGTTCATTTCTGGGTCTTCAATTCTATTCCATTGGTCTACTTGTCTGTCTCTATACCAGTACCATGCAGTTTTTTTTATCACAATTGCTCTGTAGTAAAGCTTTAGGTCAGGCATGGTGATTCCACCAGAGGTTCTTTTATCCTTGAGAAGAGTTTTTGCTATCCTCGGTTTTTTGTTATTCCAGATGAATCTGACGATTGCCCTTTCTAATTCGTTGAAGAATTGAGTTGGAATTTTGATGGGGATTGCATTGAATCTGTAGATTGCTTTTGGCAAGATAGCCATTTTTACAATGTTGACCCTGCCAATCCATGAGCATGGGAGATCTTTCCATCTTCTGAGATCTTCTTTAATTTCTTTCTTCAGAGACTTGAAGTTCTTATCATACAGATCTTTCACTTTCTTAGTTAGAGTCACACCAATATATTTTATATTATTTGTGATTTTTCTGAAGGGTGTTGTTTCCCTAATTTCTTTCTCATCCTGTTTATCCTTTGTGTAGAGAAAGGCCACTGATTTGTTTGAGTTAATTTTATATCCAGCTACTGTGCTGAAGCTGTTTTCCAGGTTTAGGAGTTCTCTAGTGGAATTTTTAGGGTCACTTACATATACTATCATATCTCCTGCAAACGGTGATATTTTGACTTCTTCCTTTCCAATTTGTATCCCCTTGATCTCCTTTTTTTGTTGAATTGGTCTGGTTAGGACTATTGAATAGGTAGGGAGAAAGTAGGCAGCCTTGTCTATTCCTTGATTTTAGTGGGATTGCTTCCAGCTTCTCTCCATTTACTTTGATGTTGGCTACTGGTTTGCTGTATATTGCTTTTATTATGTTTAGGTATGGGCCTTGAATTCCTGATTATCATCCTAAGTGAGGTAACCCAAACACAAAAGAAGTCACTTGATATGCACTCACTGATAAGTGGATATTATCCCAGAAACCTAGAATACCCAAGATACTACTTCTAAAACACAAGAAAATCAAGAAGAAAGACCAATGCGTGGATACTTCATTCCTCCCTAGAATATGGAAAAAAAATATCCATGGAATGAGTTGCAGAGACAAAGTTTTGGGGCTAAGATGAAAGGATGGATCATCCAGAGACTGCCCCACCTGGTGATCCATCCCATAATCAGCCACCAAACGCAGACACTATTGCATACACCAGCAAAATTTTGCTGAAGGGACCCTGATATACCTATCTCCTGTGAGGTTTTGCCAGTGCCTGGCAAATATAGAAGTGGATGCTCACAGTCATCTATAGGATGGAATACAGAACCCCCAATATAGGACCTAGAGAAAGTACTCAAGAGCTGAAGAGGTCTGCAACCCTATAGGTGGAACAACAATATGAACTAATCAGTACCCCCAGAGCTCATGTCTCTAGCTGCATATATAGCAGAAGATGGCCTAGTTGGCCATCATTGGGAAGAGAGGGGAACATCAGGGCCAAGAAGTGGGAGTATGTAGGGGAACAGGGTGGGGGGAGGGTATTGGAGACTTTTGGGATAGCATTTGAAATGTTAATGAAGAAAATATCCAATAAAAATTCCTTTCCCTTTCATCTTATAAAATCCATCTTAGAATGCTTTCAAGGAGCCTTCTTTCTTGTTTTTAGTATAATTTAAAATAATTTTTATTAGCATATGTAATTTTAAGTCTATTTTTACATAATAACTTCCCACAATCAAATAGTATTTTGGATAATATTTACACAAGTACTTACCATATATAATGTTCTTCACTATCTTTATGTAATGCATGTATTGTCTAAATAAATTTTCTTTAACATAAAAAAAATGCAAAAAACAGACTCATGAAGAACTTTGCAAATAAATTGAACTGAGGACTGAAAACTTGGTCTTACCTCATCTTGTTTACAGCTGGCCTGGCTAAAGACTAGAACTTACAAAGCTTATCAAGACACAATCCGGAACTGCTTTCACCTTGCTGTCAATTGTTTAATCTGAAAAAGGCAGAATTTTGAACTTCTACTACATGTGTGAGCATTTGTGATTCAACTTCCTTACAGTGCTGCTAAATCCTTTACACTTTAATACTATTTCTGAAATAACTTTTAGTGTAAACATCTCACATACTTTACCTCATCATCATTTCTATTTTTAAAGAATAGAATAAAATAAAGCAAAACCAAACAAATCATAATTTTAAAGCAAAACATATATAAAAAATTCCTATCAGCCAGATATAATCCTTTCTGACTTGTGTGTAGCTCTGTCTCAAACTCATAATACTAATTCCTGGGTAACCAACTTAGAAGTTAAACTTTCTCTGATTATTACAATGTCTTCTCTAGAGAAACCTAAGACCTTCTAACCATTCTTACAAAGGGTAGGTTTTTATACTTTATCTGTCTTTGCTGTCCATCTCCTGTTTTTGCTAGAGATATCACTTTTTACTAATATTTTGTAAATTATTGGCTTTTACCAGTGAAATTTGTGAGCCATCACTTTTATACAGAATATCACTGGCATGTGGGGAAAATTGCATGTGAACCTGAATCAGCATTTGGAAATATGGAGACATTCACAACCAGTAAGTTTGGATGACTGAAGACACAGATATTCTGTTTATCTTTCCTTTATAGACAGTTTTATGTGAACTAGACAGAGAACTGGGCAAACAGTTCCCTTTGCACACATAAACTTGGTTTATTTTACTTCGTTTTTCAGTTTGTTCCCAGTCATGTTCCTTGAATCTAAACAAGGTTACTTTATCCATTAGGCAGTTTATAAGGGCCCATGACTTGCAGTTAGCTCATGTCACTTGAGATAGTTGCTAACAAACATAATATCAAGGATAGTAGCCTATAATAATCATGTAAGTTTAAGTCCTGTGTTTTCGCTCAGTTCCACTATAGTTCTAAGTGAAGATCAGTTTTCCAGTCAGAGGCTAAGGTTCAAATGTAATGCCAGCTGAAAAGTATGTGATCCAGGCAAGTCACTCTGGCTAATCTTGATCCAGTTTTCATGCTTGTGAATGATCATCATGAAGTGCTTCTTCAAGGGGCTGGCGTGTGGCTTGTGTAGGGCATGTGTAGGTAGCACTCAAGTGACTGGCACCTTAAATGTTAACGTGTGTTATGCTTTATAGTGTATTATGCTGGTACATATGGTAAGGTATAAAAAGGAAGTCCTTATTAGGGGAAATTTGAGAAGTTTTAAAATCCAGATGTTACCTTTTACAATTCTCAGCACCCACACCGGGTACTTCGTGACTGCCTATAATTTTAGTTTCAGGGTATTTGTTACCCTCTCTGGTGCATTCTCTAATGTGCCTACACATAAACATGGATAGATTGGGGATAGAGAAGGAGACATAGAGAAACAAAGACAATTACATAACAGGAACTCAAGATTGGAATACATACAATCTTGTATGCTTGCATTGGTTTCTGGCAACATAAATTATGTAAGTATTATAGAGCTTATCTGTCATTATCCATTTTTTCCTGCCATTTGACCCATTTTCTAGAATAGTTACAGGCAAGAGAGCTGGTTTTGTTGTTGTTATTGTTGTTGTTGTTTTCCAACCCTGTAACAATTTCCTTTATCAGGAAAAATAAAACAGAAATTAGAAATTTAGATTTTTGAGCAATTAATTTCCTACAGACAAGACAAATTGTAGCTCATTTAATAAACTTTAATTGATATATTCACATTGAAATTATTATCTTTGCAAGGGATATACTGCAAAAAACTTCACTACAGTGCCAACAAGAGGATTAGAACTAAGCTCCAAGTGCCTAAGTGATTCCCGGGAGGGTGTTTAGGCACGCCTTTGGTTTGTGTTAATTCTTTTTTTTTTTTTTTTCTCTAAAAAAGGGTCTTTATTGAAGTCTTTAAAAACCGATATTATATGGACCCTTTCCTATTCTTCTAAAATACCTCTCAAAAAAACCAGGAAGGACTAAACTCTTTTTTTTTTTTCCATTTTTTATTAGGTATTTCGCTCATTTACATTTGCAATGCTATACCAAAAGTCCCCCATAGCCACCCACCCCCTCTCCCCTACCCACCCACTCCCCTTTTATGGCCCTGGCGTTCCCCTGTACTGGGGCATATAAAGTTTGCGTGTCCAATGGGCCTCTCTTTCCAGTGATGGCCGACTAGGCCATCTTTTGATGCATATGCAGCTAGAGTCAAGAGCTCCGGGGTACTGGTTAGTTCATAATGTTGTTCCACCTATAGGGTTGCAGATCCCTTTAGCTTCTTTGGTACTTTCTCTAGCTCCTTCATTGGGGGCCATGTGATCCATCCAATAGCCGACTGTGAGCATCCACTTCTATGTTTGCTAGGCCCAGGCATACTCGGACAAGAGACAGCTATATCAGGGTCCTTTCAGCATAATCTTGCTAGTGTATGCAATGGTGTCAGCATTTGGAAGCTGATTATGGGATGGATCCCCGGATATGCTAGTGTCTACATGGTCCATCCTTTTATCTCAGCTCCAAACTTTGTCTCTGTAACTCCTTCCAAGGGTGTTTTGTTCCCACTTCTAAGGAGGGGCATAGTGTTCACACTTCAGTCTTCATTTCTGGCCCCTGGGGGAGAAGGAGATGAGTTACAGCTCCCACATAGGATCTGTGGAGTGAACTGCACCAGAACAAATAGAGTCAAGTCACATTTTTATCTTGAATATTGGTAGCATGAATTTCATCTTCACTATGAAATATGAAGAGATAAAAGATGACATTGGAGTTTGTAGAAGGTTCTCTTGTAGAGACTGGAGCTCTCTGACCTTTCTAAGCACTAACAGTAATGAAGTCTGCATGCTCAAGTGTTCATTACAGGGAGGATTGTCTTTCCTGTGAAGTGTTTTATAGAGAGAAGCTTAAAGGAAAATGAAGAGTGTATTTCTTACATATTCAATGTGCTTTGAATTCAGAAATTAAATGTTACTTTCTTCTTTTCCTCCTCCTTTTCATTTTCTTTTTTGTCCCCCAAATAATCAGAGGATGTTTGGACAAAATCAGATGTTACAATGGGACCATTACGCATGACTGCAGGAACTTTAACCTGGCTGAAACTCACAAATTGCCCCTATAGAGCCCAGGTTTCCGCTTACTTTAAAAGGAGTATTTTTAAATCATCATGTACATTTTATTTATTATGTTATACATAACTTTGGGATATATGTTAGGTGCACTGTGCCTATGGTTGAATATAAAAATGTTGAATAAATGAAGATTTATTCAACAAAGCCAAAGGCTTTTAGTTTAGATGAGCAACACAGACAAGTGAGGTGGTAAGAAAAACACTGAGGATTCCACCGAGGTCTTATCATTAGTCAAAGAGGTTGTCTGAAGGTATACAGTTCTGATCAGGATTGGAAGCATCGGTGGAAGTGTCTGAGGCTAAGAGTGTAGAGGTCGACGAGGCTAGGAGTCTAAGCATTGGTGGGGCTAGGAAGAGAGGCAGATTTCCAAACAGAAACCTACAGTAACAAGAATGAGCAGACAGACGCTAACCTGAGGAACCTAGGCAAGCAGAAGGAGACCAGGTTGGCAACAGAGGGATCAGAGTATACAATAGAAGGGAAGGCAGGGAACAAGCGGCAGAAGCTTAGAACTGCTCATCACATTTTATACACATGTTATCCTCTAGCTGGCTGGCAGGAGGGTTGTAAATTTTAGTAAAGCTACAAGATCATGCAAATTTGTGGGTTCTACTTTAAAATTTTTATTTTTTCTCAATTTAGCTGAAATATCAAAAAATAAAGCAAAAACTTTTAAAACAGGATCATGACCTGATGTGTGTTGTAAGATTATTGTTGGACATTGTTGATTTGATGGGTAAAGTGTGGGTGGAGCTATTTGCTCATGTAAGAAAGAAATATCTGGCAAAGTGTGGCACTATCATTGAAAGAGAGATGAAAAAATAGTAGATAATCAGTATGTTCAAATCTGTGTGTGAATGTGCCTGTGCATGTAAGTGTGCATGTGTGTTAATAGATATAAAAACAAAGAAGCAGTTAGTGGCTCATAGAAACAGTTTGACTTGGCCAAGGATTAGAAAACATTGGCTAGAGAAAAGTCTCAAAAGCCTTTTGTTTTCAACAGTGCACAGGTCTGAATGAGAAATATCCCCCAGTAGATTCATGAATTTGAACACTTGATACCAGTGGATGCTGTTGGTTGGGGAATGCTGTAGATCCATTAGAAATGGGAGCCTTGTAGGAGCAAGTGTATGTTGTTGGGTAGGCCTTGAGTGTTATAGCCTTATTGTACTTCCTGCTCGTTCTTTCATATTCCTGTGAGTGTATAAAATCTGATCAATAGTTCATTGCTCCTGATGTCATGTCTTCCTTCCATTGTTGATCTTAGGCCTCTGTTATCATAGGCTAACTGAGATAAACCCTTTGTTTCTGAAATTAGTTTTGATGATGATCTTTTAATTCACAGCAGCAGACAGTAACTCATACAAGCAGCTTGGTTTGACAATAATCCTGTTTGCTGAAAAGAGTGAAGTAACCCTTTTAGGAGATGATAAGCAGTTTAAGCAGAAGTTTGCAATGAAAGCATCTCAAGTCAGTGCTTAGGCATATAAATATTTTACTTCCATGGAATTTTGAAGTGTGAATGTCATTGTTTCATGAAAAAATAGCCTAGGTGGTTATTCAGAGGCGAAGAATGGGCCAGAACTTGTCCCCTGAAAAATCCTTTTATTCACACATTTAAATTAGAGAAAGAAGTTCAAGGACATGATACTGGAAGTATGCAGAGGAGACCAGGGAGTCTGTGCTGGAAGGAAGAGTTGCTAACCAGATAAGAGGGAATATTACATGTGCAGAAGAGAAGGTTAGTAAATTAGCAACTAGAGCATATCCACCTAGATTTATCAATGGATTTAGAATGAAAATAGTTTACATGTAGTGGAGCTAAAGCAAGACTGTGGTGAAGATGGAAAAGCTGTAGACAAGAGTGGCTCTTCCCAAAATCAAGAACTTGAACACCAGCTAGAGGTGAGTGAGATTAAAAGAGAATTGATTTTTGTTTTGATTAACTTATTTATTCACTTTGTTGTTATTTATTTATTTATTTATTTATTTATTCACTTTACAAGTCAAGATCAGCCTAGTACTTCCTCAGGCAAATCCTCACCCATTCCAACTTTCTCTTCTTTTGAGAAGGGGAAACCCCTCCTTGTGTCATCCCCCCACCCCACCAACATCAAGTTGCTGTGGCACTAGGCTCATCCTCTCCCATTGCAGCCAAAGTGGTCCATTATAGGCAGGCAGGCAACAGCCTTAATGATAGCCCTCACTCCTATTGTTGGGGGACCTACATGAAGACCAAGCTGCTACATATGTGCAGGGGGTCTAGGTCTATCCTGTGCTCATTCTTTAGTTGGTGAGTCAGTCTCTGTGAGCCCCCAATGTTAGTTGACTTCGTTGGTCTTCCTGTGGAGTCCCTGTCTCCTTCAGGTTCCTCAATCCTTCTGCCAACTGCAGTAAGACTCCCTGAGATCCATCTAATATTTGGATTGAGTCTCTGCATCTCTTTCCATTGGCTGCTGGAGGGAGCTTCTCAGAAGACAGTTACACCAGATTCCTATCTGCAGTCATAACAGCAAATCCTTAATAGTGTCAGGGATTGGTTCTTGCCCATGGGATGGATCTCAATTTGGGGTAGTCATTGGTTGGGCATTCCCTCAGTCTCTTCTCTATCTTTGTCCCTGCACATCTTATAAACAGGACATATATTGGGTTGAAGGTTTTTTTGAGTGGATTGCTGTCCTTATCGCTCCAGAGTCCTCCCACTTACATAGCCACTTCAGCATCATTATCCCCTACTGCTAGGAGCTACTGCTAGATCACGCTCAGAGACCCTCTGGTGCCTCTCCCCATCCTCCCTTGGGCCTTTCTTGTTATTTGTCATGGTTATCCTAAACATTGTGGCTAATATCCACTTATAAATGAGTATATACTATGTATGTCCTTTTGGGTCTGGGTTATCTCACTCTGGGGAACATTTTCTAGCTCCATTCATTTGCCTGCAAAATTCATGATGTCCATGTTTTTAATGGCTGAGTAGTATCCCACTGTGTACATGAAGCACATTTGCTTTATACATTCTTCACTTGAGAGGCATCTAGATTGTTTCCATTTTCTGGCTGTTACCAATAAAGCTGCTAGGAACACAGTTGAGCAAGTTTCCTTGTAGGATGATGGAGCATCTTTTGGGTATATGCCCAGGAGCTAGGATAATGGTATAGCTGGATTTTGATTTAGAACTATTCCCAAACGTCTGAGAAACTGCAAAATTAATTTCCAGAGTGGTTGTACAAGTTTGTACTCCTACCAGCACTGGAGTAGTGTTTCCCTTGCTCCACAGCTTCACCAACATATTCTGGTTTTGTTTGTTTGTTTGTTTGTTTGTTTGTTGTTTCGTTTTTTTGTTTGTTTGTTTATTTTTTTGAGTTTTTGATCTTAGCAATTCCGAGTGGTATAAAGTGGATTCTCAGAATTGTTTTGATTTACATTTTCCTGATGACTAAGGATGTTGAACATTTCCATTTGAGAATCGATTTTTGAGTATTTTTCTGTTTAATCTCTGTACCCACTTTTTTAGTTAGGTTATTTGGATTAGGGGGATTGTGTTTGAAGGAGATAGACAAAAGGTAGAAGAAGCAAAATCATTGTTTGAATGAGAGGGGATGAAGACATTAAAGAGTTTGATCTATTTGAAAGGAAATGAGATAAAAGAAAAAGAATATGCGGAAGATATTGTGGTTATTCTACCATGCTATTGACCACTCACATCCCCTCGATTTGTAAGATCAATCAAAGAAGAGAAAGGATGAAGATAAAAAAGATCTGAGTTCTTTCCAGTATCTCCAGAAAAACCTATTCAACATAAATCACTCAGTTAAAAAACAGAAACAGCTAACCAGGGCATGGAGAATTGGCTCAATGATGAAGGCACTTGCTGGTACAGAAGACCTGTGTTCCATTTCCAGCACCCACATAGGGGCTCATAATTATGCTGAATTCCACCCCAGGGTATCCAGTGTTCTCTTCTGACATCCATGAGCACCAGGCACACAAGTGCTGCATTTATATAGATGCAAGTGAAACACCCATTGACTAAAATAATAAGTAAAATTTAAAGAAAACACCTAACTGCAGAAAATGTGCCTGCCTTTTTTCTCTACAGGGACTCAGATTTCTGAGGATAGACTGTTTCTGAGTATACATTCATCCCAACAATTCCACAGAAGGCCTCAAATATCTCAAAGTTCTTTTCTATCATGCCCCTAATGTTTTATTAGATATTTTCTATATTTACATTTCAAATGTTATGCCTCTTTTTCTGGTTTCCCCTCTGAAAACTCCACAACCCCTCCCTCCTCCCCCTGCTCACCAACTCACCCATTCCTGCTTCCCAGTTCTGACATTCCCCTACACTGGGCATCAAGTCTTCACAGAACCAAAGGCCTCTCCTCCTATTGATGACCAACAAGGTCATCCTCTATTACATATGCGGCTGGAGCCATGGGTGCCTCCAATTATGCTCTTTGGTTGATGGTTCAGTCCCTGGGAGCTCTGGGGGTACTGCTTGGATCATATTGTTCCTTCTATGGGGCTGCAAACCCCTTCATTTCCTTGGATCCTTTTCCTAGCTCCTCCATTGAGGACCCTGTACTCAGTTTAATGGTTGGCTAAAAGAGTCTACCTCTGTATTTGTCAGGCACTGGTAGAGTCTCTCAGAATACAGCTATATCAGGCTCCTGTCAGCAAGCACTTATTGGCATCCACAGTAGTGTCTGGGTTTGGTGACTGTATATGGGATGGATCCCCAGGTGGGGCAGTCTCTGGATGACCTTTTCTTCATTTTCTGCTCCGCACTATGTCTCTGTATCTCCTGAAATGGGTATTTTGTTCCCCCTTCTAAGAAGGACTGAAGTATTATCCACACTTTGGTCTTCCTTCTTCTTGAGCTTCATGTGGTCTGTGAATTGTATCTTGGGTATTCTTCTGGGCTAATATCCACTTATCAGTGAGTGCACCCCATGTGTGTTCTTTTCTGATTAGGTTACTTCACTCAGGATAATATTTTCTAGTTCCATCCATTTGCCTAAGAATTTCATAAATTCATTGTTTTTAATAGCTAAGTAGTATTCCATTGTGTAAATGTACCACATTTTCTGTATCCATTCCTCTTTTGAGGGGCATCTGGGTTCTTTCCAGCTTCTGGCTATTATAAATAAGGCTGCTATGAACATAGTGGAGCATGTGTCCTTCTTACACGTTGGAGCATCTTCCAAGTATATGCCCAGGAGTGGTATTGCTGGGTCCTCAGGTACTATATCCAATTTTCTGAAGAACCACCAAACTAATTTCCAGAGTGGTTGAACCAACTTCCAATCCCACCAGCAATGGAGGGATGTTCCTCTTTCTTCACATCTTTGCCAGCATCTGCTGTCACCTAAGTTTTTCTTCTTAGCCATTCTGACTGGTGTGAGGTAGAATCTCAGGGTTGTTTTGATTTGCATTTCACTTATGACTAAGGACGTTGAACATTTCTTTATGTGCTTTCAGCCATTCAGTAAGGTATTCCTCAGTTGAGAATTCTTTGTTTAGCTCTGTACCCTGTTTTTAATAGGGTTATTTGGTTCTCTGGAGTCTAACTTCTTTAGTTCTTTGTATATATTGGATATTAGCCCTGTATCAGATGGAGGGTTGGTAAAGATCTTTTTTCAATCTCTTGGTTGCCGTTTTATTCTGTTGACAGTGTCTTTTGTCTTACAGAAGCTTTGAAATTTTATGGGGTGTCAAGTCTTTCATAGCTCTTTTTTATCATGCTCCTAAAATTTTATAAACAAAATGTATTAGTTTTTCCTTTTTTTTTCCTTTACATTGTAAGTGAATAAGTATCAAGTACTCTCAAAGAAGTCATATGCTTTCAGAAGGGCTATTGTAAATTTTACAAGCATGTGAGACTCCGCTGTCTGAAAAGCCAAATAATTATTTGTCCCAGGGCCCCGGGAAGCACAGAGGAGAAAAATGACCATACTTGAAAACATCTATTTTATAATTTTTTTAGTCTATTAAGTTTGCTCTTTATGAAGTTTTGTTTAATGCCACAAGAAAGTGCTAGACACATTATTAGCCCACCTGTAGAGAAACTTACTCTTTGCTTGGGTCAATAATAAAAGTACCAGAAAGTAAGAGTATAAAACAAAAATTTAAAGACTCAAGGTAACTATTTCATTATCACACTTCTTGTACTAATACAATTTTCTTTTAACTCTGCACACTGATTACGAAGTCACAAAAGTCAACATTATCAATATGTATTTTTGTAAAGAGCATATTTCTTAAAATTATAATTTTCTACCTATGTGCCATTGACACAGTGCTATATCATATGCAGTAATTTCTTGAAAGAAGCTACAATTTGTGACATTTCCTCCACTGGAGAAACGTTTAATTATAAAATCATCCCTTGGGCTGAGATATTTCTAACCTATGTAAAGAGGCATTGTTGCTCAGAATACTATTCATGTTGATTTTTAAACTATTGTCTTAGCCTGTGTTCTATTGCTATGAAGACACCATGACCATGGGAGCTCTTATAAAAGAAAATATTTAATTGGTGCTTGCTTATCTTTTTTTTTTTTTTTTTTTTTTTAAAGATTTATTTATTTATTATATGTAAGTACACTGTAGCTGTCCTCAGATACTCCAGAAGAGGGCATCAGATTGCATTAAGGATGGTTGTGAGCCACCATGTGGTTGCTGGGATCTGAACTCTGGACCTTCAGAAGAGCAGTCGGGTACTCTTACCCACTAAGCCATCTCCCCAGCCCCTTTTTTTTTTTTTTTTTTTTTTTTGCTTATCTTTTTAGACATTGAATTTGTTATCATGGTGGGGATATGGCCGCAAGCAGGCAGGCATGGTGCTGGAGAAGGAGGGGGGTGGGGACTCTACACCCAGACCATCAGGCAACAAGAAAAAAGAGTCATTGGGCCTGGCTTAGACTTTTAAAACGTCAAAGCTGACCCCCAGTGAGACACTTCCCCCTACAAAGCCACACATCCTAATCCCTCCCAAGTAGTGTCATTCCCTGATGCATTCAATTCTGTTAGCATATAAATCTCTGGTGGCCATTTCTATTCAAGTTACTAACTCTGGATCTGTTTTGCTATTTTTGTATCTAGGCACAGGGGACACTGTGGAGGTTTTGAGTGGATCTTAAGTATTCTGATTAGTGAAAATAGGAACATTTCTGTCCTCTTCCCTAAAATGTCAAGCTTTTTGGCAGAGGGCACTTGGATAGAAAGACTCATAGCTTCATTAATGGCTGAGGGTGACTTGGAGTGTTCAGCCAAAATGGGGTGTTTATAGCAACCCTCCAAGTCACACCAGACGAGAGAATGGAAAGGCTGGAGAATGGGGAGGAGTCCTGTTAAATGTTGTCTTCTTGGTCCAACCTGGCTGTGGGGATCATAACCATAAACAGTGGTAACTGTGCACAAGTAAAAGATAGAAGTAGGAGGAGTAAGCAAGAATAATGGAGGGAAACTATTCTAATGCATTGTGTGCACACATGAACCTGACAAAACTAAGTACAACAGAAGGACCTCTTCATGAGCTATTGTATGATCAATGATAATTAGGGGGCCAATGTAAACATGGAGAAGCTGCAGAACCAGGTGAGAAACCATTGTCTTGTCAGACATCTAGAGCTCTAGATTGTGTAAGAGCTGTGGGATCTTAGGAGATGACCTTGCACTCTTAATCTTCACTTGATCCTTAGCATGTGGAAATAGACCTCTTTTCTACACTTCAGTTTCTCCTTCATCTTTGAACAAAAAAGCCATCTTTATTTTACGAGCCTGATGTTACATGATATTGTTACATAATGATTGTATGTAGATGTAAGGTTTACTTGTATTACTATATCAATTTGTTATATTGTTAGAGACAATTATATGATATTAACTTCTCTTTTTTTGTCAGCCAAATTCATCTCTACCCTAACAGATAAGACTTGCAATTTTATCTAATAGCTTATTCAATTCCCATGATGTGTTGCACCCACAAGTCCCTAGATTTTAGGTCATCTTCTCAATATGGTGCTAATTTCACAATAAATTAGAATCAAGATTATGGAGTTTTTGGTTATATATAGACATATAATTATTTATTGCATCAGTAGTGGAGGCTCTCTATGTTTTAGCTTGATGCTTCTGGAAGAATATTGCCAGTGAACCTTTAAGCAAGCTGTGGGAACTGATCCACTGGAGGCAGATTGTCAATCTTTCTACACAAGCAGAGTGCAGATGTCAGTCTTCTGCTGCAGTGATGAATGTCTTTCACTCATTCAGACCCCCTTCATGTGCTCTGTGCTCTCAGCCTCCTCGCATTCCTCAGGCACTTTCTGCAGCATTAGTTCTGTGTGGTCCATGCACAAATACAGAATGGCTACAGGGATGAAATACATCATGCCTTTCCTCAGATATAAATTATGGACCTTATTACTCCTATCCCATGAAAATATAAGAAAATATTTCACAGCTGACTCACTGCGTTGTTAAGCATTAAATTTTTTAACAAAGAAAAATTAATTCTCAGTGTGATTTAAATTTTTAAAATTTTCAACTGAAAAGATATTTGTAAAATGATGTCTGTCCACTTTTTACACATACATGAACCTGGGCCCAAGGCTGAAAGAGATTGTTTTAATTCACAGCACCTCTCTCCTTTCACCCCTAAGGAATCAGCTGCCTTGCTGGGTGAATTCAGTTTTTGATGGGGAAAGCTTTAGGCCTGTAGCCTGTGATTAGCTTTGGCGAGACCCACTGCTGGCCAAGGTCCACATCTGTTGCAGAGCCATAAGAGAAAGTGTATCATAAGGCATGCATTGCCTTCTGCCACATCTGTTCACTTTGAGTTCCTAAGTGGTCAGTAATAGCATGTTCCAGGCAGCAGAGAGCAGGTGAAGCTCTTAGCACTGGGGCAGCCAAAAGGAAATAATTGATCATTTTCTCTAACTTTTTTCCATGACAGGCAAATATTTATGGGGTAGGGCATGTGGTTTTGTTATTTATTTGGTTTTCTTTTCTTTTCCTTTTTTTTTTTTTTTTTTTCTGGAGGGATGCCTGTTTTATAAAACAGGGTTTCACTGTGTTGTCCTGGCTGTCCTGGAACTCATTGTGTAGACCATGCTGTCCTTGAACTCACAAAGCTATCTGACTCTGCAACAGGATTGATGGAATTAGGGTGTTCACCTACACCAACTAACTGTATTTCTTTCTAGAAGTACTGGGTTTCTTTCAGTTTTTTTCAATCAGTTGCATTTTTTTCAACAAACGTGCTCTTCTATAGCTTGTACTGAAGGAAAGTTCACACATGCTCAAATTTCATTTTAAAAATGTCCACAGGTTTGTAAGTCTCCAGTCCTATATCACAGGTCATTTTTTTGTGAGAACCATAGTTATGCATCTAGGGGGAAAAGATAAAGTCAACTTATACCACTTCTTCCTGTTTTCCACCCTTGTCTTTCAAGGAAGAAAAGGTGCAGTGAGCAGTGCTATCTTACACAGTTCCTATATATTTCAACACTGGGGACACTCAAAGACCACCAACACTGAAAACAGAATGACTGCCTGAATTCTCTTATGCATCCATCTTCTTCGTTGTCAGATCAAAGTCTGATCAGCTGTCTTCTTAGGAACTCTGTGCCTTAAGAGTCAGTCGATTTACACTTGTGTGCTGAATTCATAATCTCTGTGTGGTATTTGAGGTGTTGTAGCCCCTTCAGAGTGGACAGTGGGCTTCTGTGTTGCTCATTCTTCAAAATTCAACCTTAACTGGGTATTCTCTATTTTATCAGGAAAGATTTCCCTTAAGAGAATAAATTATTTCACACTAATCATTAATTCTTTCCAAGATACATGTGCCAACTCCTGTGAGTAGCCCCGTACTTGTAAACAGGAAACCTAGTATACTTGCTTCCAAGTGTGAGCTTCCATGCTAGGTCATTTAGGTCTTAAATTTGCTGTGCTAAGTTTACACCTGGGGTGTCTCCTTTGGGCCTGTTGATATGTGGTAGACAAATATTTAAGTAGAGTTCAACAGGAACCCTTAGGTAATATTAGGATATGCTTAATCACAGGAGACTAAAGAGTATCAGTTATTCCTGTCTTTCTTTCAACCAATACAATGTGAGCAACTTGTTTGTCTGCTAAGAGACACTGTCTTGCTACAGAACAACCAACTGTGGACTAAAGTCTCCAAAATGGTTTGTCAATGTTAATCTTTTTGTTTTGTAGGTTGGTTATATCTGCCATTTTGTTATAGTCATGGAAATCTGTCAAAAGCACTAATATGCATGTACTAAAAAAAATCAATATTTTCTCTTTGGAGTAATACCATATTTTTTTGGTTTGTTGTTATGTTAAAGCCTTAGACTACAGTTATATTTTCTGTGTATTAGTACTTGAAATTTTTGATTTGAGCTATCAGGATGCCCAGTGCTACCAATACAAGCAAAATTCAACCTTAACTGGGTATTCTCTATTTTATCAGGAAAGATTTCCCTTAAGAGAATAAATTATTTCACACTAATCATTAATTCTTTCCAAGATACATGTGCCAACTCCTGTGAGTAGCCCCGTACTTGTAAACAGGAAACCTAGGATACTTGCTTCCAAGTGTGAGCTTCCACGCTAGGTCATTTAGGTCTTAAATTTGCTGTGCTAAGTTTACACCTGGGGTGTCTCTTTGGACCTGTTGATATGTGGGGGACTCTGCTGGGATGTATCACTTTTTAGTATGTCCTGGAAATCTTCACAGCACACTTTTCCACTTAGTTTTTGTCTCATAGAAACCTTACAGTTGGTTTGACCTTGCTACGAACTTTTCCTCATGCAGCGTCTTCCCCCAACCACTCGCTAGGTCAGATGCTGATTGGCAACTAGCATCTAGTTTTTGTTTTTAATTCTCCTTTCAACTGGTTAAAATGACCAACTTCAGCTATCTTCTAACTTTTATAATTGATTTGTTAACATCTCAAAGATTAAAAAAGACTTGGGTTAGCATGATCTGAATATGAGGTGAAACTATATAAAATATGATGGATTACAGCAGCTGGAAGCATGGCGTTATGACTGATGAGGACCTTAAAGATGTTTGTAATGCACATAATATTATACATTTGTAATAAACTTGGTATTCTAAATTTTGTTCCAGTTAGTAACAGTCAAAGAGAGAGTACTCTTTAATGGGTATGCATTTTAATGAGTCACATTGATAAAAAATAAGACTTAGCAGTCCTTCTTTGTACTGGCCTTTAAGATAGACAATGAAAAAAATCTCAATATGCAAATTTTATGTGAAGGTCACAATAAATTTTAGTAACTATAACAAAAATTGCATAACTATAGTGAGCTACAAGCAAATCTAGATAAGACTCTTGTTTGAGATTTTTAAAGGCCAATCTTTGACTGGATTGTAAGTAAGGACTTTTTGAAGCCCAAGAAAAG
This sequence comes from Mus musculus, assembly GCF_000001635.26. Lineage (NCBI taxonomy): Eukaryota > Metazoa > Chordata > Mammalia > Rodentia > Muridae > Mus > Mus musculus. The sequence goes on from NC_000075.6 coordinate 6,242,689, forward strand.
AGGAGAAACCCTTCAGGCTCAGCTCATTAGACTAGAAGTCACCTGTGGTGGTAAATTATGACTAATTTCATTGGATTTGGGATCATGTAGTAGACACCTGTGAGCTTGCCTGGACAAGTTTTCTGATAGGTTTGACTGAGTAGAAAACCCTTCCCTGGATGGTGGAGGCACCACTCTCCGGAATAGGCTCCTCCTCTAATAAAACGGAATCTCAAGCCTAGTGCCACAGTCATTCCGCTGTTTCTCCACACCAGACACAACATGACCAGATTTCTCGGACTCCTGCCAGCATGCCATTCCCGACAATGGACAGTCCTCTTAAACTTTAAACAAATCAAACCATCCCTCCTTTGAGTTGCTTTTTGTCAGTCAGGTATTACTACTTCATCTACTATAGGATAGTTAGATAAGAGTCAATACTTGTCCTTTGCAAGTCAACAATAGAAAAGATGTTGTAGTAAAATTTCTTTCCTTGTCTCTGTAACACAATCCCATTAAGAAACAACTGAAACAAGGAAAATTTTATTTTGTTGTTTGGTTTCAGAGGGACTTTAATCCACTACAGCAGAGAAGGCATGGTGAAATGCCTCCACATGTGGGCCCTTCACAGGATCCAGCCTGGGAGCAGAAAGTAAGCACATGTTGGAATGGGACAGAGATTTCACCTTGAGATGCCATCCCCTCGTACCCTACTTCTGTTAGCAAGACCTTAAAGGCACCTCAAGCTTCAGAAGAGTGCTACCAACTAGAATATGAGAATTCCCAGCGGGAACCTAAGGGGACATTTCAGATTTGAACAGAAATAGCTATTTTAAATTTAATATGCTCTGATTGCAAAGCAATGGAGAAAGTAGATATCAACAATTGGCAGCTGTATGGAAAAGAAACAATTGACCCTAGAGAGGTAGCAAGCTTATTCCAACACTTGAAAGGTAGGACCAGAAGACTGTTATTTGACTGTGCTAAATAGGAGATATCCTTGCAAAAATAAACAAGTGAGGCAGGAGAGGTGGTTGTCAAATGTATGTTATTCTGTTCCTAGTATCCACTTCAGGTGACAGATAAACGCCTATAACTCTAGCTCGGGGGATCTGATGTTCTCTTTTGGTATCTGCAGGTGCTTGTACTCATGAACACTTACATATACACAAATACACATATATGCATAATTAAAAATAAATATAAACAAAAAACTAAGAAGCAAAATAAGTAAAAATAGCAATGATAATAACAAAATAAATCTTTAAAATTTTGTGAATTAAAACCATCATTCTCGAGAGCAGAGGCAGGCAGATTTCTGAGTTTGAAGCCAGCCTGGTCTACAAAGTGAGTTCCAGGAAAGCCAGGGCTATATAGAGAAACCCTGTCTCAAAAAACCAAAAAAAAAAAAAATCATTAATGTGTGTTTGCCATAAAACTGTGGTGCTTTTAGTATTTTCTGTGAAATTTTTATCAATATAAAAGCTCTACAAAATTGGCTGTTTCAAATGTCATCAATTTTAATATTTTTCTAATTTTAATAATTAGAAAATGAATTTAGGAATTTATTTTATGAATATGGTGCTCAAACCGGGATATCAACTGTCCTTCTCTGGAAAGTAAAATGCAGAATATTATAATAGAAAGCAAAGACTCATGTAAACAGCTGCTCTCAGTGTTCTCGTAAACATGGTTTGCTCCACAGAAGTTTTATAGCTGAATATTCTTTTCCACTGCTGCAATTGCAAGATTGAAGTGTTCTTCTTTGTTTATGCCACCATAACTACAATGAAAGTGGAATTTTATAGTGTGGGTGAAGAGAGTTGATCACAGGGACTGTATATTCTTTGTGGTTCTCAGTTCATTTGATATTTGATAGGAATTATAGGTTTTCTGATGAAAGAAAAATAACATTTGATGACTTATTTTTTCAAAACATTAAATAACAAGCTGAACATTCATTCACAGGGATTTTCAATCTGTCACATAAAACAGGCAATTTTGCTTCACACCAAGAATATTAGCAATGAATTTTTCTATCAACAGCAGCCTGAAAATATGACTCCATCAGCATATTGCCAGCTTATGCACAATGCTTTTTGGGATATTTCCTTGTCAGAGTTCATAAATAAATGAAAACCAATTTCTCTTTTGAATCCACTAACATATTATTTATATACTGAACATGACAATCTATTCTTAAAGTAACTGATTGAAGCAAAATCGCAAACCCTTTGGCAACTATGAGAAAGAATTTGAATAAAATTCATGTCCTTGCAAAAACTCTGGCATAAATGTTTAGCAGTTTTTTTCACACATGACTAAGTGTGGTAACCACCAATATGACCTACAGTAGGTGAACAGATAATTAAGTTGAGGTCCATAGCCACACAGTGAATTTTAGTTGATGGTCAGTGCAAAATGAAGTGAACTTCCAGTCCTGGATCCCGGAATAGATAAAAGTCGTCAAGCACTGTACCCAGTGCGTTATTTCCTGAGTGCCTAGGAAGATATTTTAATTTAACACCTTAAGAATAAGATATCTCTGCTATGTTTTAATTCAACATGGTAATAAGGCATCACTGGTTGTTTTAACCCAACAAGTTAGTGATAAGATAACACTGATATATGTATGCCACTAAGATGCCTGGAGAGAAAGTCCTAGGTAGGTATTGATTGGAGAAAAAGATTTAGAGAACATTTTCCTTTAGAAAATTCAGCTGTCTAACCCTCAATATCTGAAGGTGAATCTAAAGTCATTCGTTTTTAAATTTCTTTTCCCTGTGACCAAGTTGTTTCACTCACCTGACATGGCTCCCATATATGAATCTGTGGTGCCTAATTGTGGGATCATGGTTGTAGGGTAGATAGATGGGTTGTGGAAAGAGGAGCCTTTCCATGTATGTTAGCCATCATATGAGACTTGCTGGAAGTTCCTACGTTGTCTATCCTTTTATCTCTTCTCTATCTTTCAATGATACCATTTTACATGGAAAGGCCCAGTGAGGAGTGGGTGAAGTATGGTGGAAAAAAATGTGTTCTTAGCAAGTAATGCATCGTGTTGTGCTGTGCCCTGTGGTAAGTTATAAAGTGGAGGGCAGGCCTTTCATGGCCATGTTCTTTCTATCTTCTCTCCAAGGGAAGGAACAACTCACAAAATAAAAGGCTCAGCTCTCCAATTTATCATCATTGATCTGAGTTTAGGGTGTAATTAGTTTTAATACATTAAAGATTTGCTACTTTGGCTCTTCATTCTCATATAATCCTTGGCATTATTGCCTTTATTGACAGAAATATTAGTCATGCTGGTATACTTATTATGAACCAAGAGCTCAGAGATCACTCTTTCCATCATTCTGCAGTGCTTTACTGCCCATACCACCCATTCAACAATTAAATTGAATCCTGCCTTGAATAATTCTTGGCTTCCTAATTAAACAATAAAATTTTGTAAGACAAGGTTTCTTTTTTTAATCTTTTTTTCTTTTATTTTGTGTGATCCCAATACAATAATGCACAGTTTATTCCCGATATTTAATAAACAGGTTTTCACTTTTGTAACTTCGAAGTACTTTTTCTCCCGATCTCATTCTTTCTTCTCTCTCCTTTCCTTGGTCCCTTTTACTTTTCCTTTTTTCTATTTGTGAACAATTTATATTCATTCCCTTTTTAGCATAGAATTTGTATTACATTTGAAACCCCACTAGCTTGTAAAAACAGAACTAATAAGATCTTGTCTTATATAGACAAACACTGTGCTCTGCTCAATATTACATTGCAATCTGAATATTATCAGCATCTGAATAAAATAGATGTTTAAGTGTGATTCTTAGAGGAAAGAATGGACCATGACATGTGTGGTAACTGAATTACTTATGCTCTGTTTGGTATGAGAGGATTTCTAATTGGTAATCTAACCTCTAGAAACAAATGGGATGGTGGCTATTATTAAGGCATTATTTGAAAGTTACTATCCACTTTTGTTGGTGTATAGTATGTTATATAGTATTTATTATCATATACTATAGGACATATGTGCTTGGCACAACATGTAATAAGCCAATCTCTGAAAATCCTTTCCTGGGATCAGGCAGGTTCACTGCGCTGGCTGCCTTATGTCACCTTGACATACAAACTAGATGTATCTGAAAGAAGGAACATTACCTGAGAAAATGCCTCCATAATATCTGGTTTTAAGGTGTTTTTCAAATTAGTGATTGAAGGAAGGAAGGCCCATCCTATTGTGGGTGAGGTAATCTCTGGACTTGTGGTCCTGGGTTTTATAAAATAGCAGGGTGAGCAAGCCTCAGTAAGCAGCACCCTCCATGGCCTCTGACTCAGCTCCTGCCTCTAGCTTATTGCCCTTATTGAGTCTCCTGTCTTCATTTCCTTCGATGATGAACAGCAATATGGATATGTAAGCCAACTAAAATAAACCCTTTCCTAGCCAAGTTGATTTTCGGTCATGATGCTTCATTGCAGCAATAGTAACTCTAACTAGGAAACCACAATTGATTTTCATAAATGTACCGTCCTTACAGAGGTCTCCACAGAAGGCATGCTGTTGCTATCTTCTTTCCACTTTATTTACCCACATTTGGCATAGATTTTGCGTAAGACTAAATAACTCATCTGGAGTTTCATCACATTAATATGCATTAACAATAATGATATCAGCCTCACTAATTTTTAATCCAAAGAATGTGGCCTATACTTGAGATCCTGTACACCACAGACAAACGTGTTAGAAGTGCATATTCTCCTCAGAAATGTTATAGTATACATGAGTGCCATGAAGTCGTGTTTTCAGCTATTTTTCACATTTCCTATGGTTATGTTCATGCATGTAGTAATATTCACATGCTAAGATTAACTTTGGAGAATGCAGAAACTGTGCTTTTACAGATATAAATAATAATGTGGGGATAGAAAGATGTCCAGTAAAGAGTGCTTACTACTCTTACAAAGAGGTAGAGTTTGGTTGCTGGCTCCCATGTCATGTGGCTCACAACCACTAGTAATTCCAGATACAGAGGATCTGGGACACTCTTCTGCCCTCCACAGGGGCTCCCATACAAGTGGCATATACTCATATCCATATCCATAAATAAAATAAGCAACATTTTAAGAATGGACAGAGCTTCTGTAAAGGAGATTTTTAGAAACACATGAGGTCCTTAAACTAGAATTGAAATTGTAACTCAGGAAACTCAGGAGTTCATGTTATAATTAATGTGCAATAATCCAGTGAGACATATGTATGTATGCATGTATGTATGTTTATATGTATATATACACATGTACACATCTGCACATATACATACATACATACCACACACACACACACACACACACACACACACACACACACACACACGTATCAATGGGTGTAGAGGGATGAAGCCTGGTGATAGAATCTGGGAGCCAGTGTCAAGTGTAGGAGAAAGAACAGTCAGACAAAGGAGACATAACAACTCTAATAACCACACAGCAAAGAGGGACAAGTACAGGACAACTTCGCTTTAAGGTAATTTCCAAACTCTTGAAGGTATGGAAATCATTCTATCATGTAAATGCAATTTTCTATTAGCTGATACCTGGGAAGAAAGAGGTTGGTATAATCGTTTTGAATAAAAATAGCTTTTAAAGTTAAAAATCCAAATGCTGAATTTAAATGAGCATTGTGTAGCTTATAAAGCTTTTCTATTTATGTAGCTAAATACTAATGGTTTGTGAACTTAAGAAAAAACCTCTTGACTGGACTTTCTTCTATTATCTCTGTAGTCCTCCATTAAAAGCATTCCTGGAGCTATCTGTTATCATTGATAACATTAACATTTAGTTAACTTCAGTATGCGATAGAATCTACAAAGAAACTGAAGAAATATCAACCCAAGGGCATTCAAATTCAAATGATTTTGTGTCATTTTCTCTGAGAGTCACTCCTTAAACCATTTAGACTGCATTCTTAAAGCAGTGGGCTGCTGGAGGACGTTTCCAGGGATGGAGAAAGAGGAAGATAGGTACACTCAGAAAACCATCCCAGAAGCTGATGGCAATACTCCTAGGGCAGGGTGGTCCAGATGGGGTGCAAATGCACTCCAGTATGGTGGGGTAGAATCAGGATGTGGAAGCAAATTGTAAATGATGAGAGAAAGGAGAGAGAGAGAATGAGAGAGACAGAGAGACAGAGGAAAAGACAGAGACAGGGACTGACAGAGAGATGCACACACAAAGAGAACGAGCACTTAGAGAAATATAGTTAGGACAACTCAGGTTGGGTACTTGACACTGAGTGACATGGAGGTGACCTTATAGTCATTCCCCACCCCTTGTATTAAAAGAAAAGGAGATACCCATTATAAGTTCAAGCCTGTTACCTGAATGAGGATCCAGGCTCAGTGTAACTGTCGCCAGGATTCTCAGCAGCTGCTTGTATATGTATTGTGGTGCTTCTCTGGTATAAAGATGGGTGAAGCATAGTCTAGGAATGAGGAATCTACTGCAGCCAGTGTGGGTAAGTTCTAAGTGGGGCCTCTTGGTTGCTGATCATAGTAAAACCCAAACCTAGAACTTAGTACTGCAGGACACATAGTGTTATTCTTAGAAAAGTAGGTCTGTACAGCCACATGTTTCTGATGCAGACACACATTAGTGGGGATTTGGGATGACATAATGTTGTCATGTTTGTTTATCTGCAAACAACAAATTAAGATGTAGTGTGTTGTTCTTCATAGGCCACTTCATCCTGATGTCTTTCCTTGGGCTGTTACCTTTGTAGGCCAATCAAAGATAGGAATTAACTCTCCCACATAGTGATATGGTAACTGATATTCAAAAGCTGATTTCTTTCCAAAGCTAACTTGTATTTAGAACTTTTAAAGGTGTGGCTCTTTGTAAAGGGTCAGGAAAATACAGCTGCCTAATATAAAAAAATAACTGTCCTCATGTTAGGATAAGAGACGGATTATGACATGCACTGTCCTGAAAAGGGGTGGTGTTATGTCAAGGCACAAGTAGGAGCACCCAGTGAGTCAAAGCTGTGGAACAGAAGAGCTTCCAGCAAGGAGGGATGTCAGCTGTGTGGAGAAAGGGTTAGTAGCATTTCTTACACATACAGAGCTTCACAAAAGAGAGAAAGTGGGAGAAAATGTACAGCATGTGAGCAATGTGTTTCTAAGCAGAAGCTTTCATAGCCAACTGTGAAAGGATGATATACTGAAGTCACTGATCTTATAAGAATACAATCATTAATCTAGAGCAAAAAGATTTACCTGGGAGAGGGAGGATGACCACACAGGGAGAGATGCTTTGTTCTTTTTCTGTTAAACAGTTAATAACTGCATAGAATGCAGATGCTTGAGACTGCATGCTAAAGAGACTGTTAATGCACAGAAGAAAACTATGATTTTCAGGTATAGAAATATATAAAAACAATGCATGAGAATCTGTTATGTAACGTTGTCATAAATCCTGGAGAAAGGTTTCAAAGGAAAGAACAATGTTGTAAATTGACCTCAAACTTGAACAGCCATAAAGCTATTACATATGTAGCATTTCTCGTTGCTCTTTTTTATTATTTATTTGCCTATCATTACTTGCATGGTAGAGTACACTGTACAGAACCAGCTAAATACAGGCTGAGCTGGATCCCCACTTCTTTTTCTTCTACTGCAGCTGGGTCTGGTTATCTTTGGTCCCATAAAGAAGTCAAAGCACAGGAACTTAAGAAGGTTTTTGCTTATTTTCTCATTTCATACATATTCATTAGTCTAAACACTATTCTATCAGGCATATAGCAATGAACAAGGTTGAGTTAGCAACAAACTGGGCCAGATTTCAAGCTCTGTCTCGGAGACTCTGCACTTAGTGTTCTTTCCAATAAACATTCTGTTGACTCTCACCCTGTTTGTCAGACTGTTGGCTCCTTGTAAATGAATCATTTGAAGTGAGCTTATGTTTTGTGGCACAAAGAAAAAGCACACCCTAGTCTCTGCCAGGAGATTGGTTTTTTGTTTGTTTGTTTTGTTTTGTTTTTTCTTGTTTTATTTGCTTTATTTTTTTATTTTATTTTTTATTTTTGTTTAGTTTCCAGTGATTTAATTCAGGGACTCATCCATGTTCAGCACAGCTCTCTGTCTTAGAATGCATTTCAGCTTGTACTTCAACACCCACCACCCTCATAAAATCCACCTAAGGAAGAGGTCCACTGTGTAAAAAACAAATTAAAAAAATCATATGCCACATGCCATTGGTTGAACTATTTTTAAACGATAAATTCTGTTGTTCTTACTTTAAAGGGAGCAAATTAGGTTTAGAAACAATGAGATCAGGCTCAGAAACACTGACTCTTGTCTAAAATTCACCCTGCCTCTTGTGTAAGACAGATCACCCCACTGTCCTGTGCCCCACCACCTTGCCTCAGGATCCTTATGTTGTCATTACCCTTCAGTCTCTTACTTGTCAAGCTTTATTTAGAGGCTTCTTTTTGGCCTTTCAGTTTGCACAAGTGTCTGCCATCTAAAGAGTGTCAGCCTTCACCCTTTGGCCCCACCTGACTGCAGCTAATGCTGAACTGCTCTTTCTCGTTTTATAAAAAGATTAAGTGGAGAAGGAATATGGTGAATATGTAGTCAGATTTTGGGAGAAGGGGGTGCGGGCCCATGCTGAGGCATCTCTGACAGTATAGTGTGTGTGTGTGTGTGTGTGTGTGAGAGAGAGAGAGAGAGAGAGAGAGAGAGAGAGAGAGAGAGAGAGACCAAGAACACGGGGGGGGGGGGAGAATGGGAAGAGAGGGGGAGGAGCAAGACAGCAGAGCAAGAGCAAGAAAGAAGGAGAGAGAAGAGGGGGCGAGCAGCCCCTTTTATGGTGAGTCTGCGTGTTAACCTTTTCACCACGTTATTTGTCGTCATTGCCTTCTTCCTTATAAACTGTCATGAGCTAATTTGTGAGAATCAAATTGTTTCCTCACTAAGCAGCAATGGACAGGATGCAGCAAGGATTTTACGGTGTCCAGTAAAGGTCACTAGTAGAGTGCAGATGAGAACATCAGCAGCCCAGCAAGGAGGGACACCAGGTAATGGTGCACGCTCATTTTCCCAGCAGAACCAACCTTGTCTCCTCTGCCCGCATCATGTCCCACAGTTCAAATCAGTTATGAAGCAAAGATGGGTTGGGTTCTGCCAGTGTTTGCCTCTGCAGCTCCTGGGAATGGACCATCATGTTGTTAGAATCCTGCTTGCTGTGAACAGTTAGCAAGTTTATCTTTTAAAATAAAATGTCATGCCTCCTCTTCTTCCTTTTTTATAATTCCCTAAATGTGTACCTTCAAAAGGTCCCTATTTTGCTAAATTAGATATCTCTTTCATATTCATCACGTGGCAAAGAAGCAGCATAATCAAGACTGTTCTGAAGTTGGGAAGCCTCAGAGCTTGGGGAATTTTTCCATTTACTTTATAGACTCATCAAATTTTACAATGAACATGTGCTCTTTTGTGACTCCGCATTACATCTGATTGGATCTCACTGAATTATGCATGTGTTTATATATTCTGTGCTGGTGAATATGTGTGCTTTTCTTTGCTCTGTGCTTTCTGTATCTGACATGGGGAAATGCACATGATGTGTGCACCCTCCTTTGTGACATAACCTCATGTGGTGTCTTGGTCCCTTTTATCTCATTGCTTACTCTCCCTTACCTCTAGTTCATTCTCTAGAACACTCACATCCCAATCCACTTACCTTTTAAAAGCTAAGTTAAAAACTAACTTTAAAAAGTTAAGTTAAAAATTAATTAATTTTAACTTAAAAATTAATTTAAAAATTAACTTTAAAAAATAAAGTTAAGCATCATGTTTAAAGACATGGTAAATGCTAAGTAAATGCCAGATGTTATTGCTAACTTGTGTTTTATCTTTGTTTGAAACTTTTGTTTTGAAAATAGGCTTCAAGGGAAGATTACATTAGCTTTTGTGAGTTCTATCATTTGGTAGTATGTATAGTGTTGCCCTCAGTATATAGTTGTGAGATCATGAAGTGAGTGATAGACAGTAATGTCTTGAAGTACTCTCATGCTGTATATATAACTTGCAAACAGTTCTGAGGTTTGAAACCCTTAGTGTGTCTGTAAGGAGAAGTGACTTAGAAGACCTATGAAGTAAAGTGCCTGCATCCCCTCTATCAGCATGCTTCCTGTAGCCTTCCATTTAGGTAAGACTCTACTCAGACCCTTCCACATGTAGGCTCCTTGAAAAGAACAAGTGGTCATAGAATGAATGCAGGGAACTAGAGAGCCACCCAGCAATGAGTTCAGAGCACTGACTTGTCATTCCTGAAAGAAGATAACTATAAAGCTGAATGACAGGCAGGCTTAACATTGTGGTTATAATACTCAGATTTACCTATTTGCTTCTAAAATCTTTTAAATATTCTTGGGAAATTTAAATGTTCTTAATGTTTTTTTTTAATTTGGAATTAAATAACTATTTAAATTCTTCTAGGTCAGGAAGTTACAACTGAACATAGTCAACTGAGGACAGAGACCTTCAGAGCATCAAAGAAAACTACTGAATTATAAGCAGATATGCTGAGAGCATGCCCAAAAGAGAAATACTCAATAAGATTTTACATGGTTCTCTCCAAATGTATACTGAGGTTCATTTGCATTTTGACAGACAAGTAACAATGGTGATCTCGCCCTGCCTATTGGAGCCATAGCAGGTCTTTAGATATGTACTGTATTCATTTGGCCAACTTTGAAAGAATACCTTGCAGTTAGTCTGATGTGTTCCGTTGTCCCATTTCACAGTGTCACTACCAAAGGCACCTTAATCAATTCTCAGAACATACTCCCAGACATCAGTTTGTCCTTATTGCTGGTGGCCAGAAAACTATCAAAAGCTACACTGCAGGAGAAGTTTAAACTCACCAGTGTGCTCTGATAGCCTGGTATCCAACCTGAAATACGCCTGGAAGCTCCTGTGGGAGGAAACTTACTAAGGATATTATCACTGTCTTTCCTGAGGGATTTTCTTTTTATTATTTAAAAAGTAATTTAAAGTGAATCAGTGGAAGCAGATAGATGGTAGGGAAAATATTTGTGTTTTTCATGAAATATAAATTGAATACTTGCTATGAAAATAAGCCACAGTTTTATTTCTTGTACTATGAAAATTTTCCACAGCAATGCCATAGGAGTTGTGGTATGGTGAGACTTTGACAGCACCAGCCTTGCCATATGGGAACATAAATTCCTATGGCTATGGAATATCAATTGGATCATTTACTGTCTATTCTCTTCTGAAGCCCAAGTCATGGGATTTGGCACTGTGTGAAAAGAGACTATTTCATCTGTTTTACTCTAACTTCCCATCTGTTGCTTGAAACTTATGTGCTTATTTCTGATAGAAGCCTATACCACTAGCTCCCTCAAATTTTTGTGAAAATTATTTCATGTCATCTAATTTTAAACTCTAGATGAGCTACAGTAGGAACAAATTATTCAACAGTGAATTTCAAAGTAGGTAACAAATATGTCTTTTTTTTTTTTTTGCTAAGTTTATGGTGTCCCATTGATGCCCTCAGTTTGTTTGTGTGCTGCTCTTCAATTCTATGAAACTGAGCTGTCTTTCTGTGACTCTGATCACAAGGGAAAGGCTTATTCTGTCCTTGCACTTTCTCCACATAGCATAGCACACTGAATGTCATAAGCTGACTTGTTTTACCTCTCCTTCCATGACAACATGCTAGCCTGGTCACAACTTCCCTTTGCCAAGCAACAACTTGCACAGCAGACCATGGAACCATGGACCCTCCCTGATTTTCATTGCCCTCAGCCAGTCAAGCAGCCAGTTGGCAAATCTACATGCCAACCTCTGTCAGGACCCTATGCATCTCTTTGTTTTCTGCTATTTTATTCCTACCCGTTCATCTAAGCACTCCCTACACTCATGACAGTTTTTATGTAAGTATGAAGATTCCATCACTATTCACGCTATTCAAAATTTTCTGCCCTTTGAAAAAAAAAATTCCCTTCAAACCCCAAATCTGCCATATTTGAGACCAATTCCATCCCTATCAGTGGTAGGGGGAAAATGATGTCATTTCATTGATGTTGGTTGGATCTAGGTTGTTCCAAGCTTATGACTCCTTTAAATGCTGTACCTGTTTGTAGTTTTCTTGTCCTGATTTTCTCGTGTCTTTTTCTATTCATTCTAATTCCTGGTTGTATAAATATGTCCAGTTTTCAGTGATTTTGAAAAGTCAGCTGTAATATGAATTGGATTGAAACTATTTTAGAGTACTTCCATTAAATTATTTTATATTTTTAATAATGATGTTTTCATAGAACTTCTAAATGATTAACTTTCTCCATACATGAAATATTTGATCGATTGATTTCAATTACATTATTTTTTCAATCAGAATGAGGTAGAATATTTTACTTTTAAAATTAGGGTGTGAATTAATAGCACAGAAATTTTCTTACTCAAACCTGTTACAGTTGCTTTCTGTTTAGAGACTACAGGATGACTGCAAGCATAAAATTTAAAGTTTGCTTTTAATGCTACTTCTTACTAGTCTTCATCTCCCAGGTCTGAGCAAAGAGGCTGAAACAAGAAAGTGTCAGAAAAATTCATTAATTGTCCACTCTTATCAACCTTAAAGGAAGTACTTTACATCTCTAACTTTACAAATTCTTGGAGCATGTACATAATGTTTGCTTGAATTTAATTATTATTATATTTGCTATGCAAATGTCATCAATGTTGCTAACTCAGAATGTATTGGTTCCAATTCTGTCAAGATAACCCTACCTGCCAGGTAGTGGTGGTGCAGCCCTTTAATCCCAGCACTTGAGAAGCAGAGGCAGGCAGATTTTTGAGTTCCAAATCAGCTTGGTCTACAAAGTGAGTTCCAGGACAGCCAGGGCTACACAGAGAAACCCTGTCTTGAAAAAACAAACAAACAAACAAAGATAACCCTTCCTAGGAGTGATTTAGCCACATTATTGCCTGTGGAAAGAAGTCAAGTTCTAGCGAATTGGTAGAATTTCCATTTCAGCCCTGAAATTAAGTCACTTGATGGAGAACATATAAGTTCTAAGGTTATAACTGGCATACAGCAAAGAGTCATTACAGTTCTGTGGGGCAGATCCTGCCATGCTGTGCAAGGTGACTAAATGAGAAGTACGGTTCTGTTTCATTTGGTTTCATGTTTATGAATCAGCATTGGCTTCTATATGTGTTTATATGGCATTTTGCTTTTGTAATCCTCTCCTTGGGCTATTACATTGTATATGTGCTTAGCCAGGGTCTAACATTTTCTTATCTCACTTCATGTCATAAAACAAGAGCAAAATTCCCATCTGCAAATGTGAAACATTGATTTTTTTTTTTTTGGACTGATTTGTTTTGACAGATACAACTGGAGACTGAAGAGGAAAACACGTGAATTAATGTAGTCGTAATTATTTGTTCTGTGTTAAGGGGTTCTTGCTATAAAGATCTGGCTTAATTTCAGACTGGTCACCAAGTTATAAGGCAAGAATCTGACAGATCAGTGATTATATCCATGGAGTATATTTATGTTAGTAATGGCTAAACTTCTATTTGAATATAATAGCAATATATCAATTAGCAGTTGAAAAATATATACTTTACCCACATCTAAAGCATAGCCACAGACTTAAACATACAAGAAAGTCATCTTGAAAATATTGAGGGGCTGGTGAGTTGGCTCAGTGGTTAAGAACACTGACTGCTCTTCCAAAGGTCCGGAGTTCAAAATCCAGCAACCACATGGTGGCTCACAACCATCCATAATGAGATCTGATGCCCTCTTCTGGTATGTCTGAAGACAGCTACAGTGTACTCAGATATAATAATAAATACATCTTAAAAACAAAAAAGAAAATAAAATATTGATAATGCTGTACTTAAGCTCTGAAACTATGGGCTGGAGAAATGACTAAGAGGTTACCAAATGACTACTCTGTCAGATTCAGAGCTCAGATCACCCATTTCAGGACACTTACAAATGCCTGGAACTTCAGATCTAAAGGGTTTGATGCCCCCTTCTGGCTTCTGTGGGCACCAACACACACACACACACACACACACACACACACAAAGTAAAAGAAATGTTTTGAAAAAAACTTGAATTAAATGTCTTCTAAAAGTAGAAAACTAGATGACTAACAGCAAGGGAGTGAAAAAGGGAGGAAGTGAGGGAAAGAATAGAGTGGGGAGAAAACTCAGCATGAGCACACTGTAAGTGTGAGTGTCCTATGAGTGGACCTGTGAGTGCCCACCTCATTACGTGGGACCTGTGAAGAAGGGAAGGAAGGCACAGCAATATTGTATTGTCTCCTTCTAGAAAGACTGTGAGAACTGCCAAGACTCTGACAGATGGACCTAGGTATTGAAAAAAGCTGGGGTTTAAAGGCAAGTTTGAATTGAACCAAGTCAACCCAGATTTTAGGAGAGTTTTTAATTGATTTTGTTTTGTTTCTTCTTCATCTCATCATCTGTAGCATCCCTCCCCTTTCTTAGTTGCCCAAGCAGTTGTTATACTAGAATAATAATTAGGCCTAGGGAGAAGATGACTCAGCAGGAGATGTGTACTGTGCAAGCATGCATATTTGATTTAAAATTCCCAGCACTTTGGTGAACAGGATAGTTCTAGTGTGTGTGTGTGTGTGTGTGTGTGTTGGGCCTGTGGTAAGAGGAACTCTCTGGCTTGATGGTCACCAGCCTAACTTCAAGCTAACTAACTAATTCCTAACTCCACATCTCCACATAATGTCTTTTTCCAAGCTTTCTGTGTTAGCATGGGCTAGTGCATCCCCATATGCATATACCATATATACACATAATGCTCATTGAGAGAGAGAGAGAGAGAGAGAGAGAGAGAGAGAGAGAGAGAGAGAGAGAGAGAGTCAGAGACAGGGAGAAAATAAAGAAGGATAGGATATTACAGCAGGTATTGATTCCCAGCTCACTGATCATTTACTCAGGAACTCTTCATGGACTATTGGTATCAGCAAGTGTTTCTCCTATAATTTGATTAAAAATAAATATGGTATTCTAGTAACAAAGGCAATTTAGTCCCTGTGGTCATGAGTCTAAACATAGAACATTAATTCATGTTTATCTTCAGGGTCATGGCACCCTACAAACTAGAAAAACTATATGAGCAGATTATTGTAAGAACAAATAATATTATGTGTTCTGTTTACTCTCCTCAGTCTTCTAGTTTAATCATAAATTTAACTACAGTAAAGTTAGCTGTAGTCTTAAAACACAAACTTATCACATTTGTTTCCATAAAAAAATGAGCATTTTAAGTGGGCATAAACCAAAACAAAGGTTTTAATGGGGCTTTTAAATAGACCCATTGATTGGACTATCAGTGGTCATATTCTTAAGGAAAATGGATACCCTTCTCCTATCAACTGTAAGTTACCAATAGCTATGGGGTGGGGTGATTATTGAGTGCATTCTGATGACCTTTTGTGACCATTGCTGTTGGTAACACTGTGGTAGTTTCTAACTAATCTCCTGGTGTTAATCCTAGTTTACCAATCATTTACTCAGGAATTATTTTTGTTTTGTTTTGTTCTTGTTTGTTTGTTTTTTAAATAGAGTTGCTTTAAATAGTCCTGACTGTCCTGATGCTCCAAACATTGACCAGTCTGGTCCAGAACTCACAGAGATCCATCTGCTCTTCCTACCAGTGCTGGGATTAAAGGCATACACTATCACACCTGACTACTAGGGAATTCTTTGCTCTTCCTACCAGTGCTGGGATTAAAGGCATACACTATCACACCTGACTACTAGGGAATTCTTTGGATATTATTGCACTCAAACAGATGCAATGTTCTCTTAATAAGGAAACATTTAGTAAAATAAAATGAAATTCTATTGAATTAAATGAAAAAGGACATTTCATTATTACTTTGTATCTTTTGCTTCCAGGTTTAAAATATATTAATAAATAATTCAGCATTTGAAATAAGCAAGATTTGACTGGGCAACACAATGGTTAGTCAGAGTTTTGTAATTTGTAGAGCAGAATGCATTGTCCACGCTCATATCTGAAATGTGTTAAAAAATAAAATATATGGAGTTCCTTGAGCCACTCAAGTCTAAAAGGATCAAGGAACTCTACATAAAACCAGAGATAATGAAACTTATAGAGGAGAAAGTGGGGAAAAGCCTCAAAGATATGGGCACAGGGAAAAAAAAATCCTGAACAGAATAACAATGGTGTGGGCTGTAAGATCAAGAATCAACAAATAGGACCTCATAAAATTGCAAAACTTCTGTAAGGCAAAAGACACTGTCAATAAGGCAAAAAGGCCACCAACAGATTGGAAAAGGATCTTTACCAATCCTTAATACGATAAGGGAGTAATATCCGATATATACAAAGAACTCAAGAAGCTGGACTCCAGAAAATCAAATAACCCCATTAAAAATGGGGCTCAGAGCTAAACAAAGAATTCTCACCTGAGGAATACCGAATGGCTGAGAAGCACCTGAAAAAAAAAGGTTCAGCATCCTTAATCATCAGGGAAATTCAAATCAAAACAACCCTAAGATTCCACCTCACACCAGTCAGAATGGCTAGGATCAAAAATTCAGGTGACAGCAGATGCTGGCAAGGATGTGGAGAAAGAGGAACACTCCTCCATTGTTGGTGGGATTGCAAGCTTGTACAACCACTCTGGAAATCAGTCTGGCGGTTCCTCAGAAAATTGGACATAGTACTACCAGAGGATCCTGCAATACCTCTCCTGGGCATATACCCAGAAGATGCTCCAACTGGTAATAAGACACATGCTCCACTATGTTCATAGCAGCCTTATTTATAATAGCCAGAAGCTGGAAAGAACCCAGATGTCCCTCAACAGAGGAATGGATACAGAAAATGTGATACATTTACACAATAGAGTACTACTCAGCTATTAAAAAGAATGAATTTATGAAATTCCTAGGCAAATGGATGGACCTGGAGGGCATCATCCTGAGTGAGGTAACCAAATCACAAAAGAACTCACATGATATATACTCACTGATAAGTGGATATTAGCCCAGAAATTTAGAATATCCAAGATTCAATTTGCAAAACCATGAAACTCAAGAAGAAGGAAGACCAAAGTGTGGATACATTGCTCCCTCTTAGAAATGGGAACAAAATACCCATGGAAGGAGTAACAGAGACAAAGTTCGGAGCTGAGGTGGAAGGAAGAACCATCCAGAGACTGCCACACCCAGGGATCCATCCCATATATAACCACCAAACCCAGACACTATTGCATATGCCAGCAAAATTTTGCTGACAGGATCCTGATATAGCTGTCTCTTGTGAGGCTTGCCAGTGCCTGGTAAATACAGAAGTCGATGCTCATATTCATCTATTGGATGGAACACAGATCCCCTAATGAAGGAGCTAGAGAACATACCCAAGGGGCTAAACCTTATAGGAGGAACAACAAGATGAACTAACCACTACCCCACAGAACTGTTTCTCTAGTTGCATGTGTAGAGGAGGATGGCCTATTCGGCCATCAATGGGAGGAGAAGCCCTTGGTCTTGTGAAGATCAAATGCACCAGTACAGGGGAAAGCCAGTGCCAGGAAGTGGGAGTGTGTGGGTTGGGGAGCAGGGCTGGGGAAGGTATAGGAGGCTTTGGGGATAGCGTTTGAAATGTAAATGTTGAAAATATCTAATAAAAATTATAAAATATAATTTTTACATGTAGTAGACTAGGAAAGAATAAAACTTTGTGAACTCTTTCTAAGAGTCACTTTTTAAATTTCAGTTCAATACATGTGTGAAGATATATGTGTGTGTGTGTGTGTGTGTGAGAGAGAGAGAGAGAGAGCATACATGAGTATATGAAATAGTTATAATGTAAGCTTGAGGATGCTGCAAAAATGAAATATTTTAATTATTTTATTTATTTACATTCCAGACATTACCCCCTCCCAATCCCCCTTCCAACAGTTCATAATCCCATTCCTCCTCCTGCTTGTTTCCAAAAGGGTGCTCCCCCTACCAGCATTCCCCCTTCCCTGGGGCTTCAGGTCTCTTGAGGATAAGGTGTCTCTTCTCCCACTGAGGATAAACTAGGCAGCCCCCTGCTATATATGTTTGGCATGAGGGGCGTGGTACTCTTGGACCAGCCCATATATGCTGTCTGGTTGGTGGATCAGTCTCTGAAAGTTCCCTAGGGTCCAGGTTAGTTGAGACTGCTGGTCTTCCTATGGACTTGCTGTCCCTTGCAGCTTCTTCAATCCTTCCCCTAATTCAACCATAGGGGTCCCTGAATTAGGTTCAATGGCTAGGTGTAAGTATTTGCTTCTGTAACAGTCAGCTGCTGGTAGGACCTCTCTGAGAACAGCCATGTCAGGCTCCCATCTGTAAGCACACCATAGCATCAGTAGTAGTGTCAAGGCTTGGTGCACACACCCACCCCTATGAGATGGTTCTGAAGTTGTTCTGGTCATTGGACAGCCAACAAGCTTCAGTCTCTTTTCCATTTTTGTCCCTGAAGTTTTTTTAGACAGGAACAATTCTGGGTCAGAAATTTTGAGTGTGGATTAGTAACTCAGTCCCTCTACTTGAGGCCCTGTCATTCTACTGGAGGTGGACTCTTAGAGTTCCCCCCTCCCCAATGTTAGACATTTTGGCTAATGTCACCCTTATTAAGTCCTGAGAGTCTCTCACCTCCTGGGTCTCTGGTACTTTCTATAGAGTCCTCCGACCTCCTACCCCCAGAGGCTGCATTTTTGCATTCATTTTCCTGGCCCTCTAGGCTTCTTTCCTGTCGGCTTTCCCCCATACCTGATCCTGTTCCCCTCCCCTCACATAGATACCTCCCTCCTCCATCTCCTGTGATTATTTTCTTCCCCTTTCTAAGTGGTATTAAAGCACCCTTATTTGGGCCTTTCTGCTTGTTATACTTCTATGGGTTGTATTGTAGGTATTCTGTACTCTTTGGCTAATCTTATCAATGACTTCATATCATGCATGTCCTTTTGGATCTGGGTTACCTTACTCAGGATTATATTTTCTAGTACATTCCATTTGTCTGTAAAATTCATGATGTCCTCGATTTTAATAGCTAATAGTATTCCATTGTATGAATGAATCACAGAAAAGGAAATATTTTAAAACGCTGGTCTTTGTATATTTGAATGCTTTGAAAATTTCTAAGTTTGAAATTCTCTACTTACAAGGTAAGGTTCCTGATAGTTATTTTGGTATTTTAGCCTGAGGATTAATAATCAGAATATTATGCAAAATACCTTATGTAGTTCCCAGTCTAAAAAAAAAAAAGATCTTGCATTTTTCTATAAGTTGTGGCACATTCATATGTTATACAGGATTATATAACGATTTTAAATCCCAGGACCAAGTTTTCAAATACTTTCAGATTTCTAAAATAACATGAAATCACAAAAAAAAAAAAATCAATCATGAAAATTATCAGCTGATTGGACTTTCTTTTAGGTCATCAACTGTATGGACTTTCTTTTAGGTCATTTCTATCAATTCAACAAAACTATTTTAATTTATCCACTTACTTAAATTGTATTTTAAAAACTTGGACCATATCCAAAGAAGTATGAAAAATTTTAGAAGCATTCAAATTTGCCTTGTGACAAACACTTCAAAAGTCTGTTAAAATTGGTAAAGAATACTAATTAGGAAATCACTGATTTCATATATAAGAAAGATTGCCTCATGCCGGAAAGCTTAAATGTATTCTTAGCAGAAGAAACATGGGGACCAATTTATCGAAAACTATGAAACAAATATTTTGGATCAATAATTTCCCTGGATGGATGCATCTTGAGGAGAGAGTGAGTGAAGCCTCAATGGAATGTAAGCTGCCTTTTACCTTAAAGATTCTGTGAGTTTTGGAATGACTTTTATATACTAGATAAGTCACTTGATATTAAAATTGATTCCATGTGGCATTGTAAATCTAGTATATTTGATAAAAGTGACCTTAAGATTGAGTCTGGAAATGATATGATATGGATATTCAATTTTTTTAGTCACTAAGGGAATCCATGTCTTCTATAGGTGTATTGTTTATTTATAAATTTCATCTTATTTATTTACTTATTTTTCCTTACCATTTATTTTTAAATAACCTCCTGGTAGGGATGGTTCATACCAGAGCTCAGGTGAGGATTTCAGATCACAAGCTGTAGAGGTGAGGTATGTCCTACCATGTAGTTCCCAAGAATGTAATTTAAGAAGCTAGACTTGGTGGTAAGCACCTTTAAACACTGAGTCATCTCTTTGGACCTAATTGTCTTCTATTTGTAATTGCAGTTTGTGTTGAGTACTTATTAGGAGCAAAGATCAAAAGGCCATCTGTCCATGGAACTTTTAACAGTTCTGCTGTGTAACACTTGACACAGATGCAGGAAATGTTAGAAAAGTGGGCTTGAGAACACTGGAGGTAAGTTTGTGTTTAGAAAGAAAATATCAGTATCACCAAGAGTCAAACCAAAGAAAGTGAAATGTGATTATTAGGGAAGTTTTTTTTTTTTTCTTATAACTATTAAGACGTCTTCAGAGCTTTGCTTCTGTCTAAGGCAGCCCTGCCTATAAAGCAGCTCAATGAGGATAAGTGTAACCCTAAAGTAGGTCATTTGTCTAAGTGACAGTGAGATAAGCTCAGGCCATCGTTTCTAGGCTTTGAATGGTTTATATAGTACCAATATTTTTAATTATAAAAATACTGTTTATCAACATGTGTCTCTGTGTGAATCTAAGTGTGTGTGGGTGAGTCTATGCAGAGTACAGAAGGGAGCACTGGGTCCCCAGGAGCTGGAGTTGCAGTTAGTTGTGCACCACCTTCCACTGGCTGTGAGAACTGAGCTGGATCACCTGGAAGAGCAAAGAGCACTCTGACCACAGATTTTTCTCTGCAGCCCTCTAATATCCCTCTTAATCACACTGTCCCTTGCTTCTGACAGCCTCTGGAAGCTGAAGTATTAGTCTCAGGTATTTCAGGCTAGAACTAAGTCAAAGGGCTTCTACTTTCCAGCATTAATCTGAAAGTGGGCTTTCTCAGATGAGTCAAGATCTGAAAGGCCTCAGCACATATATTCAAGATGGCCTAACTGAAATCTTGAAATAGAAATCAGAGACCTGAACTATGGTTCACGCTCATCTTCCAAGCCCATCACCATACAGACCAAGAACTTCTAGAATTAAGATGAAAAAGTCCAGGTCATTGTTTGTCTTACAATTGTATTTTCTTTAAAAATAAGGAGAAGAATATGTTAGAGATATCAAAGTGTGGAGGTAGACTTTATAAGCAGGACCTTATGGGAATCTAGGGATAGATAAAATTAAAGTAGTGTAACCCTGATGAACACGTTACCCCGAGCAGGCATTTATGAGTAGTAGAGAGCCCAAGAAGGAAGTAGACTCTGCAGCACTGCTCATACCCTTCCTAAAATAAACCGAGTGTGAAAACAGACAGATCTTTGAGTATGAAAGTAATTTGAGTAAGTGTATAACTTATTTGGTGGAATGCTTGTCTACCATACACAAAGGCATATGTTTGCTGTCAAGCAACACCAAATTTGGTGTGAGGCCCTTCTTGTACTCCTAGCACTCTCTCCGTATGTGGAAGCAGCAGAATCAGGAATATAAGGACATCTTTATCCATATCTCAAGTCTGACACCAGGTTTAGAATCATGAGACCCTGTCTCTAAAAGAGGGGATACAGGGGATGCTGATGGTATGGCTCAATTAGTAAAATGCCTTTTGCAGGAACACAAGGACCTAGGTTTCATCTCTATCACTCATGTGAAAAAGATGGATTAAGTTGGTAGATAACTATACTATAGCAACACTGGGAAGGTTCCAGGTTCTGTGCGAGAACTTGTCTCAAAAGCTAAGGTGGAAAGAGATTAAGAAAGTTATCCAAATTTCTCAATCTCTGCCCTGTGTTGAGGGAGAGACACATACACAGACAGACAAACACGGGATTCGGGGCATAATATAAAACGGTTGCTATTGCTTATGTGAAAACATTTTGTTTACATGTCTTTTTAGTCTTAAAGATTTAAATGGCTTCTTTTCTAGGGACTTGGGCAAAATAAATCGACCTTGGCCTGGACATGCCACCCTATAATCTGACAGGGTAGACTTGTTTTCTTTCTCCTAGATTGTTGGGAAGCCAACTTGAAGCTCCGCACTGTCCCCTGGATGGGGTTCAGTGATCTGAGTGAAGAAATGGGCCCACATACATACTCTGATGAATCACTGATGTCTTACATAATCACCCATCTGTGAACTCAGTCACAAGGCCAGGGTTGGTTGCTAAATTGTTTTTAATGATGACTTTGCCAGTGAGCTCATGTCTTATAATTTCCTGAAGCCTGAGGCTTTGTTTCCTTGTGGCAGTGGCATAATTATGTAAGACCTCCTTCAATGCTTTTTACGTCCAGGACCCTTGACAGGGTGTTTGATAGTACCTCCTACTTCCCTGTCTGAAGACTCTTCTTGTACAGTTCCACTCAACAGTTTAGCACACAAGGGCAACTCTCCTTCAGGAAGGAAGTGAGTCTGTGAGCCGGTAGTGCCAATCACCAGCACATTTTTCTTTAGGTCGATGGAACACTGGTGCCTCCTGAGCATATCAAGCCCTAGAAGGATATCCATGGGCTGCTCTTCAAGTATAGAGAAAGAGCACTGTAAGAAATCACCTTCAATTTGAATCTGAGCCAGATGAACGCGGCCCATAATCCTCTGTGTGCCTACTCCCTTAGCAACCCCACCCCACCGTCGGTCTACCAGTCTCATAATATTACATCTCTCAGCACAAGCTTGGCTCATGATAGTCATCTGGGCACCAGAGTCAACAAAAGCCTTTAAAGGATGCCCATTCACTTTGCAGTTAATATAGAGCATAGCGACTTGTCCAAAACTCTCCGGAGCCTCTTCCATAGCTATGTTCATATTTTCTTCAATATTCTGTTGTCGGATTTCTTCTTCTATTCTAGCCTGAGTTTCCTGATCAAATGGGTTAGTAGAGTAAAGACGAAACATCTCTTGCTCTCTCAAGGTCCTTTCTCTCTGCTGCTCCATCAGGACCTGAGAAAATGTCTCAAGGTTTCCACTAAGCAGAGCTTCAGCCAAAGCAGGATTCCGTTCCTTCAACAGGGACAGATCATGGGGGTTGGAAAGCAGCATGCTTCGAATCAGGGCAGGGCTGTCGAGTTCCTGAGCAAAGGTCATATTCTCTCCAGAGGCTAATCCGTGGGCTTGCTGTGTTGATGGTATACGTTGATGATGGTGATAATGGTGTTGATGCTGATGCGGGTGTCGGGAACTTGATGTTCCAGGCACGGCCGACCCAGACCCAGTGAAATCTGCTCGAGGATGGTTTGGAGTCCTTCCTGGAGTCCGAAGTCCAACATTATCCTTCTGAAGAAGTACAACCATGTCACCATCTTTGAGTCCATAGGAGCCCAGGGAGCAGTGGTCATCTGTGAGGAGCTGTTCCATGTAAACGATCTGGGCCTCCTCAGCAGGCACACCAGACTCAAGCTCACAGAGGACTCTGAAGTTTGAGAGCTCAAAGTCAGGGTTGACCTGGAGGGAAAAGGTTACCTCTGTGAGGTCCCTACGCACACAATACACAGTGATCAGCATGGTTTATGCTCAGGGAGGCCACATTGGCAGAAAACATCTGGTGGATCACTGGCTGATTGGTGCTGGTTTGGGTGGATGTTTGGCCTGCCCCTCACACCTTTGTGTGAAACTCATTCAGCTCGCAGAAAGGCAAGACAGAGTGGGGGCTGCCTCCTAAACCCAGAGCCAGCTGATGCCCCATGGAGCCTTAAGGTAGCAAGTTCATATGTGTATGTGTTGCTTGGAACTTAGAATGTCTGTTTCCATAGAAATAGTTGCTCAAAGCCAGTGGATTCCAAGGCTGGCTCTTCAAAATCTTCTTAGTACAGGCTATGCAGAACATCTCATTTTTCTTCTAAACATGTTAATGTCTAGCCTGTTGGCCTGTATTCTACATCCTTTTTCATGTCTCTGAAGAGTGAGTGTAACTTTCACAGTTCAAGGGCCATGCTGCATCCTCAGTAGGACACAGGTCCCTGCCCTTGAAGACACACAGGTACACCAGTTTGGGTAAGGATAGTTGTTCAGCACTGCCAATAAATACCACAGAGGTTGTGGGCACTAAACAAATTACAAGCAGAATGTAGAAGGCAGACATTTCTGGGGGGTGAGAATAGGTTAGGCATTTCAGACAAAATGAAAGGCAGGACAGAAAGAGGAAGAAGAACAGGAAGTTGGGGTAGGAAGAAGATGGAAAGGATTAAAAGAGACTCGAGACATATGGTGACTGCTGTTGTTTTCATTGACAAGTAGAGGGATCTGCAGCATAGGAAGAACATGGGCAGCCAGAGAGCGTCTCAGGAAGCCGAGAGGGAGATATTGGTGAAGCCTGGAAAACACAGGACTGAGTAGTGAGGAAGAGAGGGGATCTCAATTGGATGGACACTGCTTGATGTGGGTCATGTTGAAGACAAAGGTGCAGTAGAAAAACAGTCTCTAAACCAACCCATGGACACTGGGTAAGAAGAGGCTGTTACCTTCACCAGATGAGTGAAAGTAACCTCCGAGGAAAGCAGTTCAAAGTACATGGCAACTCAGAAGCTAAATATGTCTCTCTCTGACCCTGGGGCACAGTTACCCTCACTACCCAAACAAGCACCTACCTCAGAGTAGAAAATCTGCAGACAAATGTCTACCTATGAATGAAAAAGTAGCCACAGTTCTGTACCTGGACCGTATCTGGTATTTAGGGACTTTCAGCTGTGCCCCATCCGGCAGAGGCTCATGCATCAACCTAAAAAATAGGGTTTTATTTCTTTTATTTCTATTTCTGTTGTGTTTGACTCAGATGAAAGACTATATCACTTCATGCTCTAATTATCTCAATGTGGCCATACTCTATATCCTTATATTATGAATGTTGACTGATTGCATAACAGGAAGCCTTAATTGAGTTCTGGGGATATAGTCTTAAATGATGTGAAATTCATGCTGTGTTCTTATAGGAACTTAGAATCTAAAAAAGAGACACATGCATAAACACAAACTGCAGATGTTAAATATGAAGAAGAAACCATAGTAAAATTCTGAACAGCCTGAAGGAAATCACTAGTAGGAGAACAGACATGGAAAATGGTGAAGTCTGTTGAGTAGGAAAAGCTTTCTGAAAGAGACAGGTTTAGTGAGATGGGGGTGGGGGGGTTATGTGTGTACAGACAGTGGAGAAACGAATCAGGAGGAGGAAGATGCTCTGATTTACAGGACTTTTTAATATGGAGAAATATACAAAATTGTAGAGGAAAAATACGTTTTTTTTTCAGGTAAAAAATATTGTTTAGAGCAACTTTTACTACTTGCAGAGATTTGAAGAGACATTTGAATATAACCATTCAATATCATTTTGATCATTGTTTTTGCATGTGTATGCATGGGTACACAGGAACATGGTGGCTGAAGTTTGTAGTTGCGCTTCTTAGTAATTTAATTCTCCTTACATATTGAGGGTCTATTCCTGGCAACTAAGCTTCCAGATTCAGCTAATCTGATTGTCCTGGAATCCCTAGGTTCCACTTCTAGGTGCAGGGATCACAGGCTGGCAACTAAACCTGTTTGGCATTTTTGGGGGCTGCCAGAATCTGAACTTCTGGCCTCACTGCTGTGTTCCAAGTGCTTTACCCACACAACATTTCCTCAGGTCATTTGATTTCCTTAATGTCTATTAAACTCTATTAAATTATAGAGATACTACTAGGGTTTTGTTATTGTTGTTTTGTTTTGTTGTAGAATAAAGGGTATTTTTGTGTTACTGTTCTTTTATTTCAGTTTTGGTAAAGGAAAAGTTGAAGGTTCACATTAAAAGAAACTAAGATCTTCTTTAATGTTACCATTGCCAAGATACCAAACAGAAATCAGGTTAATAAAAGCTGTTCTGTTACCTTGATTTAATTATTTAGTTTTTCTAGCATTTTTGCTTTGCTGTTTACCTTTGACCCAGAAGGAAGCAAACAGGCTTAAGGTCTGGCCAATTAATTCTTATCGCCCCTAACTCAAACAGCAAGGCAGACTTGACAGGAATCATCTGGTTCCAACACCCACCCTGCTCTTAAAACCCTTTTCACAAAACAGCTGGAATCTCCAAAGATAAACACAACTCCCCAGGCTATTTGGTATTCCTGTTTTGTATATCGCTTAATTCACTGGCTTTACTCAGCAGTATTGGTGATTCAAATACTGTATGTATAATTTTCTTAACCCAAATTTTAATTAAAAACATCATCTGATCATGTAATAAACATGGAAATTATAAACACTCCCAAACATCAAACGTGCCATGAATCCCTGCAGTATAGAAGTGTAGATTGATGGTCTGTGAGTTAATCAGGTGTACTCTTGTAGGTAACCTGAGATTATTGCTTTTTCTCAAGGAATACTTTAAATATTTCCTGAATATTTTTCTTTGCAAGTGTGATATAAGAACATAATTGAATTGTTGAAATGTGAGAACTCTGCACAGTCTTGTGCCTATCTCCCAGATAATCAATTCTCATTGTACAGTCTCAATGCTCAGAAAATGGAAGAGAGAACATTTCATGGTAGATTTAAAAAGAAAAAAGAATGTTTGTTTAATCTGTTTGTTTTGTTTCATTTTGTTTTCTGGAATATACCATGGTAGTAGCTTCTACAATTGTCTCCTTGTTAAGACTTAATGCAGTGGCTCTCAGTCTTTCTAATGCTGTTCTCCTTTAATACAGTTCCCCATGTTGTGGTGACCCTGAACCATAAACTTATTTTTCTTACTACTTCAGAACTGCAATTTTGCTACTGCTGTGAATCATAATGTAAGTATTTGATATACAGGATATCTGATATCTGACCATTGTGAAAGGGTCTTTCAACACCCCAAAGGAATCATGAAATTACGAACCACTAAGTTGAGAACCAATGCCTTAGTGCAACAGTAACAACAAACCTTAAATCACTAATGATCCCATAGTCAGGTGATGCTTAAGGGAGGATATATATGTTGCTTTGCAAAGCAAAATAACTATGGGCTTTTTGTGAAAAAAAAAAAAGAATTTTTGATTAAATTTCATGTTTCACATATATAATAATCAAAGTCTGATGAGTACTTATAGTCGCTTACTTTGTTTAGTGACCTTCCTTAAAAATCTGCCTGATGGCTCAGGAACAGTTTCTTCCCTTGTAAGGACCTGAGTTTAGATCCCTAAGACCAATATAAAGCTTGTTCTGGTAGCAGTTGTCTGGAATCCCAGGAATGTCAAAAGAAGCTGGGAGGGAGAAACAAAAGAATCCTTGGAGATTAGTGGCTAACTAGCCTGGCCTATATACTCTGAGGCAAACAGCATGAGATCCTATCTCAAAGAAGATGGAGGGCAAGGATTGACACTGGAAGTGGTCATGGAAATGCCACATACACATTCACAAACAAATATATCATACATACATGGATATTACACACACACACACACACACACACACACACACACACACACACTGAAGAGACAGATAGAGAGAGAGAGGGAAAGAGAGGGAAGAGGAGAGAGAGAGAGAGAGAGAGAGATCAAGACTGAATAGGCGGTTAAATGATCATTTCAAAGTTTCGGTGCAATTTTGGAAAAAAAAAATGTGGTTGCTAATGCAGCACCCCTGGATTAAAAACTGAGATTTTCACTGCTCTTCCATCTGCTTTACAGTAATGCACAAGCGTAGACAAAGTGTCAGTAAGAAAATGATGAGGTCTTAAAGTCAGAACACTCATTACATCTTCATTGTGCTTTTCCTTTAGGAAATTTTAGCTTTGTTACATTGAAACTATTTCTGAGTTAGTTCCAGTATTACATGTTTCTGTATCAGCTCCCTTGCCTTGCTCAACCTGAAATTCTGAAAAGCATTCCTATCATGTCTCTTGTTCATGATATGTGTCAAAAATAGGACTAATAACAAAATGAACACAGACCTGCCTGCACAATGGAGAACAGTCCACTGGACAGAAACGTTAATAAAACCTTTCACCTACAACCATGTACATTTCTCACTGATTTCTGAATCATGCTGTTGGGAAGCTAGTTTAATTTGTTATCTGTTCTAATTATCATTATTTCTGGGCTTTGTCTTACCCTTTCCTCCAATCGATTCTTCTAGCAAATAAATGGAAGGTAAACATTTAATTGAAAGCCTATTGACTCAGTCCTGTAAAGTGTCCAGAAATGTATAGACACAATGAGTTGGTGGATGCTTTGAATATAAAAAGCATTTGTTTTCCACACTTAGAGATGGTCTTAGAAATATGTCATTAGTTCCTCATCATAGCTATTTAATAACCACTTTTCATTACCATGAAGTGAGCTGGGGATATGAAGGCAGACAGAAGAATGGGAGTCTGTGTCCTCCTCCAAACACGTTCCCTATTAATGGAGATAAAAATCCATGATTGTTGAGTTGTGTTATGGAATAGAACTTAATGGTAGATGTATAAATAAGTGGTGGTTACTGTATTGGTCAGGGTTCTCTAGAGTCACAGAACTTATGGGTAGTCTCTATATAGTAAAGACATTTGTTGATAACTTA
This sequence comes from Mus musculus, assembly GCF_000001635.26. Classification (NCBI taxonomy): domain Eukaryota; kingdom Metazoa; phylum Chordata; class Mammalia; order Rodentia; family Muridae; genus Mus; species Mus musculus. Next base: position 6,271,375 of record NC_000075.6, read on the forward strand.
CAATCTGCAGTCATCCAGAGATGGTGTAGCCCAGATTAAAGGTGTGTGCCACCAGATGACCTTGAACTCTGAGGTCTCCCTGTCTTAATCTTCTGGAATTCATAGCCACTATGCCTTAAGATATACATGCCAAGATCCAGGTCAGAAACTTGTATCTCCCAGCCTCCAGATTAAGATCACTGGTGAGCCTCCAACTCTGGATTATAGTTCATTCCAGATATAATCAAATTGACAACCAGGAATAGCCACTACAGTTACTTAGCAGGTATATATATTTGTATGTTACAGCAGTAGAGTTGTGGGAATTTTTGGAACTATCTAGAATCCTTACTAGAACTGTCACTGAAGTAGGTCTATAGGAAGGATTTCACCCACTTGTGTTCTAGAGAGAATGCATGCCTGGGGTATCACAGTACTTTCTTGACCTTTGTTTAGTTTTGTTTTGCTCCATGTAAATTTTTCTGCCCATGTTTTCATGTGATTGATTCTATAACCAATGCAATAAGATGGTGGAATTTGGCATATAGGAAGGATAGTCTAACTTTCTCAAAAAACAAAAACAAAAAAAAAAAAAAAACAAAAACAAACAAACAAAAGACCCCCAGCTCATCCCCAAGCTAGTTTCATCACAGACACTAGCACAATGGAAGTCTCTGCTTCCATGTGATAGTTAAAGTTGTCACTTTATGCGTAAAGACACTGGTAAAATTGAATGGCTCATTGCCTTCATTTAGCCAGTGAGCAGCATTGAAAATTCCTTCAGTTTTGGCTTTGTGCTGCCCACCCATCTCTGCCTCTTCTTTTCTCTAGTGAGTAGGGGTGTTTTAATAGAAAATAGGTAGAGGTTACATTGGGAGTTTACCCCAAAGTCTTTACAGATGTTCTACATGTGAATGTATATAATTGCTGAACATCATATTACATTTTGAAGAGGATTATAATGATGTTGCAGACTGATCAATAATATAAAAAAAAACCATTTGAAAGGAGTTAGATTTGGGTTACTCACAGGCCTTTACCTCAAATATGTAACCTTTCAGTACAGAGCAATAGCATACAGGCTTCCTAACCATTAACTGATCAGACCATGGCAAAAATCACTGTATGGCAAGTCCCTTCATTTGTGGTGATGGACACAAAGGCCATGTCTTTGTAGAATAGTTATCTATATTGAAAAATCCCAAATAATTGAGAAAAGGCCCCTTGTCACTCCAGACAGTCATTTGGATATTCTACCAATTGCATGAATGAGAGGGGGCCCTTATGCAACTGTCTCATATAGGAAAGCATTCCCAGAGTGGCGTTTATGTGGCTTTACCATTCTCAGCAGTACCCGATTTAAGCTAATGAATTGCTGTGGTAATTAGTATGGCTGAAGCCCACCTGTCGGTAGAATTTCCTATTATTCCAACCGCAAATAATGAGAAACAACGCCTGGTAAATAAAAACTTCATTTTTTATAAGATGACAAAGAAAAGAAAAATCATAATGATAAAAAAACAACAACAACAAAAATGTAATTGAATTTATAGCAATGGCTTTGGAGCAAATGTCTTCACAGTTAGAGACCAGCCTCTCCCCTCCTTGTTAGAATTACAGGGAGAATAAGTTTTTCTGGAGGGATATTCTTAGCTAATAAAAGTAAGAATATACTAGACAAAAGATGCTTAATGGGGAAGTAAGATGTTTCGTATTTTTAATGTCACAGGTGCATGGCTTACCACAAAATCTTTAGTATCTGTTTTTTGAAAATATCGAATTGATCTATATCCAATAGTAATTTATAAAATGCAAACATTTAAAAATTTCTCATATAAAACAAAGACTGTATCCCATGAAATGATATTCTATACCAACTGTAGTTGAGAAGAACCATCCTCTGTGCACCCTGGCACAAACACCAGTGTCAGAACAGAGATATAAATCAATGCATGGAGAGCTTTTGAATCAGAGAAGTTGACCCCAAGTTCTCTGGTCCCTCCCTACTTACCTGCATGTTCATGGACACCGCAGTCACTTCTACCAGGGCCTTGCTATCCTGTTACGTAAAACAGTAATGATGGTGGTAATCTCTTTTCCAGATAGTTTGGATAAGGACTCTTTGGAATAGTCATCATAGAACAGATAGAAGATGCAACAGGTATTGTCCCAGAGTGGAGTTCAGAAGCTGCCATGGCAGAGACAGGGCTGAGGGCAGACACAGCTCTGCCTGCCTTAGCCTCCCCAGAGCTGCTGAGAGCCTCCAGTCAGATTCCATGGGTCATCAGCAGTCATGTGATATGTCTAGATATCGGAGGAAAGAGGGAAATGTTGAAAACAAAAGGCTTTGCTTCCCTTTCCAGTGGTTGGAGGTTGACTTGTCCATGAGAAAGGCATCAACAGGTAGTGGGAATACTATGACTGTGTGATGTTTATGCTTTTGGAGCAGGCACAGCTACTGTTCTAGTGCATCTCTCAAATTCCACATGTGCATCCCTACAGACTTAACATTTTCCCATTTCTAGAAGCTTTGTAACTTGCTTGGTTTTCTTGGGAGCTTCCCAGCAGAAGCATTATTCTGATCTTGGTTCTCCCAAGATGGCCTATGCCACATACTTGTTTTCAGGGGACATGTGCAATGACTGAACTTGAGAGAGCAGCTAGAGTCACATATTTCATCCATTGTGTTGATTTTTCCTGAGCTATTTTCTTTGAGATGCTCAAGTAATTTTCAGAGCAAAACAATGGATTTGCCCCTCGCATCATCAATCAAGTAAATTTGTGCTTAGTTTGGGGCTTCGGGAGGGTGTCTAGCTTTGTTCCTTTGGTTGGTGCTGGCAGTGCTCTCCACTTTGGCTCTGGATTAGCTACCTCAGAGTTCAAAGTGCCCCAACAGTGGGTCTGAGAAATTTGCATATTTATTGAGTAATTCTTATATACAATCAAAGGCATAAGTCCAATTAGTGCTGCCCATATCTGTACAGGTAACCACTAGATCATGGAAAATACACCAGTCACGACATGTTCAAAACAAGTGATTCTTTCTCTCCCAGCAGCTATCAACTGCCAGTGGCCCCTCAGTAAGGAACCAGGGCCTGGAGCAAAGTCCCACAAACATGAAACTTTCTTTGTATTTTAAAGAATGATAATGTTTATATTTTGTTGATGGCCAAGAAACTCTCCAGATATTGATTCAGAGGATGGTGCTGCAATCATTTCAGATAATGTGTTAAGATGACAATGTCACTGGGTAGGAACAAGATCCATATTCTACAAACGACATCTGAAAATCAGGTTGTCTGTGAAGACTGAACACATTTGACATTTATGTGTGCAAATGGGTAATTTGTATGCACATTTTTGACAGGGGTCTAAGTGTCTGCCTCATTGTTTTGACAATATTAGCAAATATTAGAAAGACACTGACTTCAACAGCAGTTATTTGAATGCAATTTGAATGTCAACCCACTGTGGTTCTTGCAGAAAATTCATATTCTCTGATATATTTTATATTTTGTGCTACACTTGCAATGTCAACAGAAATATGATAACTGGTGGATTATAATGTTTCCATTGTCTTCATATCATATAATGTTGAAGTATTTTGGAAGCATTTGTGTAAGGATATTCATGACCTATTTGATGCTCTTCTTCCAGTGAAAGAGAGGAAAACTTCATTTTCACACTAAATGCCAAATTGCATTTTATAATAGATCTTCCTGTTGTGGAGTTGCAGAAGGAAATCCTGTCCCTGGTCAGGTGATTTCTGACCACAGGAGACTAATCAATGGCATATATATGGCACACATTATACATGTGATATATTATGTTGAAATTTATGGGAGCAAATAAAAGCAAGGATTCTTTGAAGAAATATTTACCATCAAATTATTTATTTCTTTCCATGGTTTTTACCATTTTCTTAACTGTGCTGTGTTTCTATATTAAAATATGGCTAATATTAAACATAATTTGACATTAATATGTACAGGAAAATTGCTAAGAGAAGCCCAGTGGTACAAGTAAGTTACAATAGTCTTTCTGACAGCCTGTGGATGTTTCTGCCACAAACTCCATGTGGAAGTTTGTGACTAAAATAATATTTCATTCTTAGAAGCTCTGAGCCCTGTGTTTTCATGCCATGTTTACTTAAACCTTATAACTCCATAATGTGTTTTATGAAAAAGATAGTTGTGTTTCTTAACACAAATTGTCCTTATGTGATATTGGGCCCAGACACTCAGAGAAATGTTGCAGTTTATCAGAATGGATTAATATCCTGCTTTTATATATTAGATTAAGTCCTCTTGCTATAATTCTCAATGTTCATTTCCACTGATGCTCAAAACCAACATATCTTAGATGCCTTCCAGTAAGTGTGTTTGGAAATGGTTCTGTGAATCTCTCTTTGGTAAAGGAATAAACAGGAAACATCCTTAATTACAAAAAAAGAAGAAACTCTGAGATTAAGATAGATAAAGAACTGCAGGAAGTGAGCAGGAACCATGATGCTCAGAGATGTGTGGCAGGGACCACAGATGGAATAGCATAGCGCTTGCTCATCCTGCCATGCTTACTTACAAGATCCTTGGGTTACTTAATTATACCTTTACTAGAAGACATTTGAGGTCGTATCTGCATCAGAATTCTAATTATATACAAAGCTTTAAAAAGTGGGACATTTGCCTTTGGGAAGCCTACACAACACTGAATTGACTGTAACTGTTTTATTATATTGGTAGCTGCAGAATTTGGCTGTGACTTCTAACTCAAAGGTTTGTATATATATATATATGTTCTATTTCTTTGGGTAAAAGTTTTCTATTCTTTTTAATTTTTGACTGGCTAAAAATTCATACCAACAGGCAGTTAAGAAAATAAATACCAAATCTGTACACTTTATGTAATTCATTACCCGCATGGAATCCAGGAAATTTTATGAGCAACAAAAAATAAACTACACATTGCAGTGTCTGTGTGTGTATTTGTGTATATTAACCTAAATGTAAAAATGCTTTAACTTCAGACATATGTGCTAAACTGGACTTAACATAGTAGTCACAGTAACTAAGATAAAATATCATGTCACTTAATTCTTGTAAGTTTTAAGGTCAGCTTGTTCCTTTCTTATCATTGTGGTTGGACCACATGTTTTGGAAACACACATTAGAAAATTGGAAGCATACACTCTGTCCCTTGTGGGTGGAACAAAAAAAATATAGGGTATGGTAATGTGATACTTCTAAATAATAATCATGAAAGCATTATTCTACAAACAGTCCTGTTTTCCTCAGGCAGACTGCATAAATTAATGCAATAGTCTTCCAAAGGGATTTTAGTCAACTACTAATCTTAAACAATGTCCCGAGGGAGCCCATTAAGTTAAAATTTTAAAGTACACATAAAAAAAGGCAATCAACTGAATCCATACTACAGAACAGAAACTTGCACTTGATTTTGTGGAACTGTTTTAATGAAGCAAGATAAATGCATCCAGTATATTTTAGCCTACATACATTCTGTATTATCTTAAAAGTTCTACTGTAGTACATAATTAAAGTCTTCTGTTATATCCTACTTTGAAACAATCTTCTATTATTAATATAGCATGCCTTTGTGTGGTACATTCTTCTTTGTTGTTTGCTAAACTAACCAAGGTAGAATGTCAGGAAGAATGGTCATTTCCATGTATCAGATCACTGAAGAGGACTTTTAGCACTTAAGAAATTAGGAGGTTTTAACACTTCCCTGAATATGACTTTCACAGATGTCTTAGTTACCGGAACTTCTAATATGCCTGCAGCCACGGTGTGTATATTTTCCCTTCAGTAATATCTGTTTCAGTAGCTATGTCTGTCCTTAATTTTGAAATATACTGTTTTTCTTTGTTAGCTGTTGGCATGTTGAGCTGTGTAACGGCCATCTCAAAACTCAGTGACTTAAACTAGAAATCATGTATTTTTTTTTTTTTTCCATGTCTGGGGATAGTAGGTTTTGACCAACCGAGAATGGCTTGGATGATCTGGCTCTTAGCTTCAAGTTAGATCTACATCTGCTATGTATATCTCTGACCCTTAGCCAAACTGCCTGTTCAAGAGAATGCTCTGCCTGTGACACTTATGAAAGCTCAAGAGATTAAAATAAAAACACTTGAGAAAGCTAACGCATGGCTCAGAATTAGTACTTCCCTCTGTGTTTCTTTTTTGCCACAATCCAGCCACATTCTCAGGACCAGCACTAGCAAGGCAGGAAACTAAATTATGGCCCTATGTAGGAAATCAGATAAGTCCTTTGCTGTAGAATATATGAGAAGGCAGGATCCATAACACAGAACTGCAGTGTGTTCCCTGTGACTGATAAATTACTTAAGCATCCAGAATGAACCTAACATACAGTGAACTTGATACTGTTTTTTATTGACATTCCTGTGGTTTTTAAACTGTTTCCTTAGTTGAAGACATTCATAGAGAGAATCTCATGCAAGTAGGATAGATACATATGGGTATTTCTATCAATGAACTTGAAAAATATAATGCAAAATACAACTATTTTCTCAGCCTAGTATGCTTGTGAGAGGAGCATTTTTGTAAATCTAAACTGAAAAGTACACACTTCACTGCCTATTTTCACAATTCTTGAAATATTTGTTTCTATAAGGGTATAAATTTTTGCTCAAAATGTAACACTATGAAATCATTATTGTGATTAGAACTTGTGCTCCCCTTTTCATTCTTGTTAAACTGAAACTTTTAAAATATGAAAAAATTTACATTCTTATCTATTTTGCTCTCTCTGTCTTTGTCTGTCTGTCTGTCTGTCTCTCTCTCTCTCTCTCTCTCTGTGTATGCACATGTGGGAGAACACACACATACACACACACTTTCTTTTTTTTTTAAATTTTCAGTGAAGTCAGAAACATAGTCAAGGAATTTCTTTTTTTTTTTTTAAGATTCATTTATTTATTATATGTAAGTACACTGTAGCTGTCTTCAGACAATCCAGAAGAGGGAGTCAGATCTTGTTAAGGATGGTTGTGAGCCACCATGTGGTTGCTGGGATTTGAACTCCGAAACTTCGGAAGAGCAGTCGGGTGCTCTTACCCACTGAGCCATCTCACCAGCCCAACACACACACTTTGATGCTACACCATGCCTATGAAGGTTGAAGGAAAATCCACAGGAGTCTGTTCTCTCTCCAACACATGGATCCTGGGGATTGAACTAAGATCATCAGGAACCTTTATCCACTGAGCCATCTCAGCAAACCAAACATAAGTAGCTTTCATTTAGAAGCTATAAATAATTAATTTATAATAATTAGGAAACACTAAATTGAAAGAATCAGGTGGTACTTTATCATTTTATATTTTCAATTTTGTATCATTTATATTGTCCTTTAGCTGAAATCATCTTAAACTTACTAGAAAAAAAAAAGGTAGCGGGGTAGCTCTCAAGCCTATGTCTACAGGCAGTGTCAAAGAAAGAGAAGTTTGGAACACTGATATATGTATCTATATCTCTGCATCTTACTGCATCTGCTGCTCTGCTTGCTGAAGCTAAATTATTCTGGCCCCCACCCTCTAACTCCCAGGATTCAGCTGGCATTCAGGCTTTTGTGCTATTCTTCTCTCTGCTCTGTTTAATGACATTTCTGTGTTGTTTCCATTTGCTGAAAAATTGTCCACATTTCCAGGCTGTTTATAGCAGTCAAGTAAAGGAATTTTATGCTGTCACTATTTTGCAAAGGAAGAAACCAGTAACTAGATTACAAGATGTTTTTACCAATGGCAAATATAGGAGAGCAAACTTTATTCAAACACATATTTCTTTACAGAGACAATGTGCATTGCTATTGCTGTGCTCCAATAGTGCAGCAATGCAGCATGTGCTTAGATATTCATCTCCTCTCCATGCGCACACACTTTCATATTTGTACATGATGGGCTTTAGCATATTATGCCAGGATGAGTCTCATAATTTTTGGCATTTTTATTCAGGATTCAATAGGTTTGATTTTTTTCCCACAATTTTGTGAAGACTTATGTCTTTCATATCTCTTTCACTATAACTAGCATCATCAAGCATTTCCTAAATTAATAAATTCAAGAAAAATAATTAATCCAGTAAAATTTATAGTGTCAGGGAATTTTATAACTGTGAGGAGAAAGTAATCAGTATTGAATTATTTATATGTTATGTGATACTGAACTCAACTGTCCAGGCACCGTGCTATTCATTCGATGTTCAAGGTCAAATTCATTTAGTCAATTCTGCACCAGATGCTGCATGTGGAATGTTGAATCAAGCAACCATATTCTGACTCTGTGTAGTTTCTGAAAGAACAAGCTAAAAAAACAATAATATCTACATGTAAAATGCAAAGTATAATGTGTATTTAAGGAACAAAAAAGTTTAAAATGGACATAAAAGATGATGTCTGTCAAAGGGACGGAAGATGGTTTACTGAAGAGGAGCTGGAGCATGCGCATTGTGCAAGGAATATCCTGAAGAAAGTAAAAGCTTGGATGATTGTAAGGAACTCTGTGGCAGAGGACAGGAAAAAGAAGGAATCCTGCCTATCCTTTAGAGGAGAACCCCACCCCACAGAGGTAAAGCACTAATCATCAATGCTAATACTTTACAACAAGTCAAATGAGGAGTGTCAGAATAGTATGAGAAGGGGAGACAGGGTGGAGATACAAAAACCAAGAAGAGTTATTGATGCAGACCACATTTGAAGCATGGAAGGGAAATAGAGAAGAGCATATACACTCCCGTCACTCCTATAGCTGAGGTAAAATATCCTCACAAAAAGCAACATAAAGCAGGAAAGGGTTTAGTTGGTCTAAAATTTCAACTTTGAAGACAAAATAGCTCATTACATCCAAAGTCAAGAGTGGGGATGCTACCTGCTTGCTTGCTCACCCAGATCTCTTTCTTTATACATTCAGGGTCTAGCCTAGGGAACTGTGAAGCTCACAGTAGGCTAGATCAATTGACAGTTGAGATGACCCTCCACAGGCATGTCCAAAGGCCAAAATGATTAAGATAATTCTTCAACTAAGATTCTTTCTAGGTGATTCTAGTTATTGGATGTTGACATTTAAAACTATCACAACATACCATAACAGATGGAACGAATGAATGCTAGGGACACATATATGACTGGTATGAACTCAGCTGACTGGAATTTATCCTAAAACAGTAGTTGCAGGACACTTGTGTTACTACTGACAACAAGGGAGACCATGTGAGTCAGCAGAAGAGAGACACCTTATTTTGCGGAAATTTACTAGCAAGACTCTATGTCACAGATTTGACTGGGGTGTCAGGTGAATCTAGCTTCACACCTGAACTCTTGTTCAGCTAAGGTAGCTAGGGCTAACCTATCTTTTTCAGTACTGTGGCGGGTGAAGGTGAGGGTTATTCACATAGATACACGGACTAAAATACATGCCTTTTCTCCAATATATTCTGAATTTCATTTATTTTTATTGAAAGGCTTTATCATTTCCTGTCAACTCATGAGGAATAGAACAGCTTTTATTTGCCAAAGGTTTCAATCTTGGAAGTCAGGGCAAAGGAACAGAGTTAATGTTGCAGGCTGAGCCAATATGATGGCACATGATAAATTTTCCATCAGAATGCCTAAAAAATTTACGTATTCTAGCTTCCTTCTAAACTTGTCATGTCATAATTTTTTTTACAACTAAGCATTTAACTATGAAATAGACAAAAAAATCCTACTTCTCATACTATTAAACATGGTCATAGTATGGGAATTATTTGCATTAGTCTCAAAGAAGTTTCTCTATGACAAATTGAGATAGTCCCTGGTTTCCACTGGTTTTGATTGTATTGTCTGATGCAGGAAGTGAATGTAGAGTATCAATATCAAATCACAATAGAGTAACTGTGTACATCATCCCGGCTTTGTGATTTCATAAATTATTTGACTATTTACTGGCAAACATGGATATGTCACTGGGTATATCTGCATTTTAAATTATATTACATTTTTATCATTTTTCTGTATCCTACCATGCTGCATTCTTCATACAGGCATTACAAATGATAGTTAAACACCCAAATGTGTTCCATCTACTTCTATCTGGAACCATTGAAGAGACTATTTCAGGTTGAAATCAAGTGAATAGCTGTTTTCTTACAATGACTTAATTTACACATACCAAGTTATTGCAACTGAGTCCCAACTTGCTTCTTTTCCTAAAAGATGAGCAATTACCAGAAAGTATACTTATACTTGCTATTATAATACATTGAGATGTGACAAAAAGGTACTTTGGTACTCAGAAAATTTTGGTATTCAAATGACAGTAAACGTAGTACTAAACCCATGCATCTGCATGACTATTTAAGCATGACTATAAATTATGCGCTATGTAATTTACTTCCTAGATTACATGGATATATGTACAGCCAACATAAGCAATGTCCTTCCTAAGTTATCACATGGTATGTTTCTGCTGAGATATGTATATGGTCAGTATAGTGAAGAAAGTGTTTTAACCCATGCAGATCATCTTTCTACTCACTGCAGTATTTCTGACCATCTTGTCCAATCCTACATATCAGAATCTGTTATGGTTCTGTGAACTGCCCTCCACAGAATTCTGTGTTTAATCCTTGCTCCTAGTTGGTGGCATTGCTTTAGAATGTACTGTTTTCAAGGGGCTGAGTTAAGTTCTTGCTGTGCAAGTGTGAATACCTGAGCTCAAATATATAGAAGTCACATAGTAGTCCAGCATGCCTACTTGGAGATGAGGCTGGACACTAGAGAGTCCCAGAAGCCCCTGTGCTAGCTGGCCTGTGCTTATACCAATGAAGACTTTTATCAGTCAAGGTAGAAGGCAAGGACTCATACCTGTAGTGGGCCTCACAAAGAGGCTGTGCAAACACAGTCATATACATGAAATAAACACATGCATGCATGCATGCATAAAAAGTAAGTTGATAAATGTTTAAAAGTACTGGCTTTTGGAGTAAAGTGTATCTCATTACTAATCCAGCATGTTTGACTTGTCTCCATGATCCTGCTATTAGTTTCTCTTCTATTAGTCATGCTGAAATTAGCATGTTTCCCTGAAAGAAAACTGTTACCTGAAAAAGGCTGTTAACTCTCATATCCAGCCACTGGTGTGTTAGGCTGGGAAGCCTATGCAAATCCTATGACAGGTGCTGCTTCTGCAGTGCTGAGGAGCCAGCATGAGAATCCAAGGAAGCGAGAGGCAGAAACAGGTGGACTCAATGGAGACTGAGACCAGGAGACAGCTGTAGCACTATTTACCCATTATTTCTCCTAATGATTTTAGCTCTCTTTGCTGAGCTTATTGCCTATTAAAATGGTACAAAAATGATTGTTTAAAGTCTGAATAAATCATGGATAAGGCATGGAGGTACACACCTGTATTCATAGAACTGGGAAGGTGAAGTAGAAAGATTGGGAGTTCAAGGTCATTATATAGTGAGTTCAAGGTCAGTCTATGCAGCTACAAGAGACCTTTTCCTCCTATCTATCTATCTATCTATCTATCTAGCCATCCATCTATGTTTGTCTGAGCTACAAGAGACCTCCTCTCCCTCTCTCTGTCTCTCTGTCTCTCTCACTCTCTCTTGCTCACACACTCATGTACTCTTGCTCTTGCTCTGGCTTCCTCTCCAAAATAAAAAAAGTGATAATGACAAAACAGCACGAAAGCACTGGTAATGTGCTGACTTTTCTGAACTTATGATAGGCTTCCACAGTGGATATGCAGAAAACACATTTCATTACACAGAAATTGCTCTTACCAGTGGTTGCTTAGAAGCAGAGATGAGATTGTATATGTAAGTCATTTAGCTACGTTCAGAGACTGAAAACTTATAAATCATTCAGCTACATTCTGGGCAGTGTAGCAGTGATATGGTTGTGAAATCATGAAACAACCACTGCACAAATGATACTTGGTAATAACCCCATTGTGGGGTGGAATTTTCCTGCCTGTGTGACTGTTCCCAGCTTTAGGCTTGTAGCTGCAGTGTACAGGTTGTGACTTAGGGCTCAGGTTCTTAGCTATTTAACTGACGACCATGACTCAAATCACTATCTCTGACTTGCTGCACTGAATGATTATGAGATGACAGAGCCACAAACTCCATGTTATTTGTTGCTGTAGATCATTGAATGGTTTAATTTTTACTTCAACAACTTAATATTTTCTCTTTGCATTTAATGTTCAGATAATATACTATGTTCTAGCAGATGAAATAAAAATGTTACCAATATTTATAGTTTCATTTCTTCAGCATTATTATATATTGTAATGGATTTCCAAATGTATCTGTTAGAACCATTTTTTTTTTTCTGTGAATGAGAAACACTACGATAAAAGTAAGATCCTAGGGCATAGGGATAAATATCCTCTACTTTAGGTCACTAGGTACCAATCGTGGGGGAGATTGCTCGGTCAAAGATAGGAAAATGAGTTCAATATCAGTCTCTCCTCAATAAAGTGAAACCAAAAGCCAACTATAGCATATAGAATCTAAATAAGAATACAGAAACTGCAGAAGATTGGACAGGACACAAGACGTGAGAATGTTGGAATAGTTCTGGGTTCTAAGATTCAAAATGTGGCAGAATTGTTGGAGAAATGTCTGGGTAGATTATAGTGCAGCTGAGAAGTTACTGATACTTTGTTCAGCATTAAAATGGTTGCTGATCTAAATAAATCAAAGAGATGGGTAATAGTGCTTGGGTTACTTTTCTGGAATTTTCTGGGAAATATTATGGGGTGAACTGAGTTTTGTTAAAAGGTTGGGAGCAGAATAGATGCACATAACATTTTACCTTTTTTATCTTAATTGGATTTTTTTTTAGAGTACATAGTTCATATTTTGATACTATAAATGTGATCTTCCTTCTGGATTAAAATATAAACTAAGACTCTATACTCCTTCCGTCTAAGCATATATAGAATTTCTGATGAATTTCATTTGTTTTTGATTTAACAGCTCACACTTTGCTCAAGTTAAGTCTGCTTTGAAAAGTACTTCCAGAGTCAGGTTTTGCTTCTGAGTGGCTTTGTACCTTGAGCTATAGGTTTCCTTAACTCCCAGAACTCCCTTTGTAGTGTTGACATTACTAATTGCACAAGATTATCATGGGGAATTACATGCAGTAGGCAAGTGAAAGCCACTTATCAGAGTGCCTCATACATAGTAATTGCCCCATAACTGTTAGCTATTATTGGACCACCAAAGTAAATTATTTGGTCCAGGGATAAGTCTATGTGTATTGAGTTTACTTATCTTATGTTTAACCAGATAGGTAGTTTTCAATACCTATAGTTCGTTGTTACTCTTCTGACAAGAGTAACCTTGAGTCCTTGAGTTGTCATGAGCTTATAATAAATAATATGTAAGCAATATGATTCAGAAGTTAAGGTACATTATCAATAGTCAAGGATCAAAACTGACTCCAGCAAATTTCACACGAAATGTGAAACGAAAAGTTTCACATTTATTGCAATTTATTTACTTATTTGTTTGTTTGTATGGAAAGAGGATAGTTTCAGGATTATCTGTGTCAAGATTCACATGTTGAAGTCAGAGGACAAATTCTGATGTCCTTTCTCATGTGACAGTCTCTTGTTCATTGCTTCATATACCAGAATAGCTGACCAGTGAACCTCCAGGAGTTCTCCTGTCCCCAGCTCCCATCTGGGACTAGAGTACTGGAATTGTAGAGGCATATCAATGCTTCCAGTTTTACATTAGTGTTAGGAAACTCAGTCCTCATCTTTATGCAGCAAGTATTTTCCCTAGCCATCTCCCAAATCTCACCACGTCCAATATATACAAAGAACTCAAGAAGTTAGACTCCAGAGAACAAATAAACCTATTAAAAATGGGGTACAGAACTAAACCGGGAATTCTCAACTGAGGAATTCTGAATGGCTGAGAAGTACCTAAAGAAATGTTCAACATCTTTAGTCATCAGGTAAATGCAAATCAAAACAAGCCTGAGATTCTGCCTCACACAGATCAAAATCTCAGATGACAGCAGATGCTGGCAAGGATGAGGAGAAAGAGGAATTGCTGGTGGGATTGCAAGCTGGTACAAACACTCTGAAAATCAATCTGGTCGTTACTCAGAAAAGTGGACGTAGTACTACCTAGGGACCACCCAGCTATATCACTCCTGGGCATGTACTTGGAAGATGATCCAACATATAATAAGGACGCATGCTCCACTAAGTTCATAGCAGACTTATTTATAATTACCAGAAGCTGGAAACAACCCAGATGTCACTCAAAACAGGAATTGATTCAGAAAATGTGGTACATTTACACAATGGAGTACTACTCAGCTATTAAAAACAATGAATTCATGAAATTCTTAGGCAAATGGATAGATCTAGAAAATATCATCCTGAGTGAAGTAACTCAGTCACAAATGGTATATACTCACTAATAAGTGGATATTAGGCAAAGAGTGTGGAATACAACTCACAGACCACATGAAGCTCAAGAAGGAAGACCACAGTGTGAATAGTTTGGTCCTTCTTAGAAGGGGAAACAAACTACCCATGGGAGGAGACACAGAGACAAAGAGTGGAGCAGAGACTGAAGGAAAGACCATCCAGAGACTGTTCCACCTGTGGATCCATCCCATATACAGTCACCAAACCCAGACACTATTGTGGAAGCCAACAAGAGCTTGCTGACAGGAGCCTGATATAGCTGTCTCCTGAGAGGCTTTGCCAGTGCCTGACAAATACAGACGTGGATGCTCTCAGCCAACCACTGGACGGAGCACAGAGTCTCCAATGGAGGAGCTAGAGAAAGGGCCCAAGTTGCTGAAGGGGTTTGCAGCCCCATAGGAGCAACAACAATATGAACCAACCAGTACCCCCAGAGCTCCCAGTGACTAAACCACCAACCATAGAGTACACATGTAGGGACCCATTGCTCCAGCCCCATATGTAGCAGAGGATGACCTTGTTGGTCATCAGTGGGAGGAGAGGCCCTTGCCCCTAAATTCTTTAGTACAGAAATGAGGACTCTGAAATCCTAAGATAGGTATTTAAGAATTTAGTAGTTCTATATTAAGATATATAGTTCTTTCTATTCATGATACATTATATCTAAGGTTTTTTGACATTATTGATACAAATTTGTATTTCAGAATAACATTATTGTTTATTAAACATAAGTATCACTTAAATTAAGCCATCAACAATACTCAGTCTAAGAAAATAACACAGAAGTTGTGAACAAGTAATAGGAGGACTGAAGATGCTGTGATTATGTTATAGTTTGTCTGTATTGGTTGACTAATTGTGACTGGTTGAGAGTACATATCAGTGTGGGAAGCAGTGTTTGCCTGGGTTCCCTACGACATCTTCATAACAAGATTAGAGAGCCAGTGATTTTCAACATCATGTCAGCGATGAAGAGAGGTCATCTGGTGGATGTTTCTAGCTGTCTGAGGCAATGTCTCCCACCTCTTTGAGGCTGTCTGTTATAGAGCCAGTGCAGTCATCCAAATTCAGGGAGGGAACCTCAGCATAGCACACTGGTTTCTTTGTCAGTCTGCCTAAGCAAGCTGCAGTGTATTAAGTTTCCATTTGCATCTGCATAGATGAGTGCCTACTGATTATCCTCCCTATTAGAGGTTTCAACAGCCTGCTTGAGTACCCCCACCTTTGAGGCCTTCAGTGAGCAACTTTAACCTCTTTGACCAGGCTCTGATTACAGGCTTCAAAGCAATCTTTGTGGGAGGACACAAAGAGTCTGTGGTTGGAGGTCTGCTAAATATGGAGTTCAAAATCCCTAAAAATGCAAAGAACTATAAATACTGAAACATAGAAAATAATACCTACCATGCAGCAAGGCAATTGTGATTTGTATTCTCCTAGTATTCCACAGATTTAATGTACAGGCCCCACAAGCCTGTTCTCAATTCAGACACTTGCTCCAAGTCTCAGGATACCTGCACTACTGGCCAACTGGCTAGTGATACAAGTGTCCCTATATACAACCCTTCAGGCACTCAAGAAAACACTGTATAAGAAGTTTGATACTAAAACATTAAAATTAGGAATGGCAAAATATTTAGACTCAGAGGGTAAGTCCTGAAAGGTTTCATGTGTTCCTTGGTTACATTCTCTCCTGGGGAAGCATGTGTGTTCAAACATTTTACTCTGGTCTCATTATGCAGGCATGATTACCTAAACCTGTAGCAACCTGGAGTGACTATCAAGCCAAATTCTCTCATTCTTAGACTTTGGCACCTCTAGTCTGATTTTCCATGGCAAAACACCTCTTTAACCACATTATCTTTCTGGAGTGTCTTATACACATCAAGAAACTGTCTAAGGACTCCACAATAAATTTTGCCATGAGCATAGATGTAAATATAGTCCCAGGAATCCCATCATGAAAACAAAGAACTTCTTAACCACTTGAGAATGGCTAGAGTCTGGAGTCTATTTGCAAGAACCCAATACAAAGACCAAATATATTCCCTGTTATAACACATTAAGAAAATGCAACACAGATTAGATATGTTAAAGTCAGAGAAAGCCAGAAAGAGAAAGTTCTTAGGTTTATGATAGAAAAAAAAAATCACTTTAAACTTTTTATTTATCAAATTGTAAGGGGCCCTTGAACACTATTAGAATCTCTTAATTTGTCTCTTTCATTCTTTCCTTCAACAATATTTATTGAACCCTTAGTCAATACTGTTAAACTTAACAATTTGTATAACATAGTAAAGCGAAAACATGAACTGTTTGAAGTTATTCTCAGGTTTGATTCTAGTCTAAATGAATCTGAGGTCTGAGATCATTGGTTATGTTTGCCTCTCAAGAGTTTTGGAGGAAATCCCCAAGGTTACAAAGTATTGGACAGTGGGAGCTGTAAAGAGATCAGGAAAGCAGGCAAAATACAAATAAGGCTTGGATTTTTTGTTGACCTGAGTCTACCACTTGGTCTTATGTTTGTAAACTAAATCAAGAAGTACTTTGAAATGTCATGTTGTAAATTATTCATTTTTGTGTTTTCTTGTAATTGGAGCAACATACTAATTTTTACAAGTTGTGACTACTAACAGAGAGCAATCACCTCACAGACTTGTACCAGAGAGAGGAGAACATTCAGGTGACAAGCAATGGCCATGTGCAGAGTCCTCGCTTCCCGAACAGCTACCCAAGGAACCTGCTTCTGACATGGTGGCTCCGTTCCCAGGAGAAAACACGGATACAACTGTCCTTTGACCATCAATTCGGACTAGAGGAAGCAGAAAATGACATTTGTAGGTAAGAGAACATTATTCTTTTTAGTGTTCTAATAAAAGTGGGAAAATGTGAATTAAAAACATGGATTCAAATATTCTTAAACTCTTTGGAATTACCCAAAACGTTTCTATATTAATCACTTTCCACACTTCAGGTAATTTAAGGGAGAAGTGTTTATTTTGGCTCATGATTTGGGGATATCATTTCAGTTGTAGTGTCTGGTCATATTTTATCTGCTGTCAGGAAGAAAAGAGGGATAGATGTTGGTACCCTAACTCTTCTCTCCTTTTCATGAAGTTTAGGGCCCTAGCTTAGAGAACAATATCATCATCTTTTAGGGTAGGTCTTCCCATTCAAACTAACCTAATAGAGATTATCTTCCACAAGAGTGGCCAAAAAAAAACTCTCCTGGTTGGTTCTAGATTTTTTTTTTCAAATTTTTAACCAGTATTAACAAGCATAAACAAATTTAAAAGGTGTTATGCTGGCACTGCAGAAGACCCACAAAAATGTACACTTCCCTCAGACACAATTGTGTGTTTCCCTGAAAAACAAAAAAAACAAAAAAAACCACAATGGAGTCTGGGACTCTGAGCTTTTCCAAGGCCCAGAAAAGCCTTTGTGAGCACGTATATGCATCTACTTCAGGTCCCCCAGAGCTGCATGCTGTAACTCTGGTGAATGTCTGCCATCAGCACAGAGAACAAAGCCCCTGTTTGCTTCAGCACTTGAGGCAACTGTAAACCATGACAAGAGATGGTGACAGAGAACGAGGTCAGGGACTTCCTGACACTTCCTAAATAGGCAGGAGGAAGCAGAGACAACCTCAGGATATATGTGCTCATCAGATGTTTTTCCTGATGGGACAGAAGATTAAAGCAGGCTAATCACCCTTCCTCATTAGCATGCTTATCAGAGAAAGCCCAGGCCTTTGTTCTTTGACTTGTTGGCTCTCTGCATCTTGCTCCCTAAATTACCCTGCAGGAGACTTGGGGGCAGGGGTCTTTTTTATTCCTCTTTGTGCTTTCCTGCCTGTACTCTTTCTGCAGTGCCAGTTAACTTCTGAACAGTTTATTTTCCTTTGAATAATAAAAGGGGGTGCATCCGATTTGGTTGTCCTTTGTTGCATATTTATTATACTGACAGTTTTTATTATGCTGCTGGGTTTTTTCCCCCAGAAAATAACAGCATTGACTATTATTTTCTAGGACCATATATTCCAGAAAGCAGAGATGACTATGCACGTGGAAAGCTAGTTAATATTTACAATGAGAATAAACTAAAGCTGATCTTTTGTCTTTTTAACCTTGAAAGAGAGAACTAATTTGTTGTTTTGCTGACAAAAGAGGGAGGAAAAAGACAAACACAAAGAAAGTAAAGTGCTATTAAAAATGTTAAAGGTAATAACAAGAGTGGTAATGTAATCTGTTTCCATGTAGGATATGTCTGACATTGTCTTAGCTTCCTTTAGAGCTGCTGTGGTAAAATACCCTGACAATAGCAACTCATGAGAAAAAGGGTTCATTTTGGCTTACAGTTCAAAGGTGCAGTCTGTCATATCAAGGGAGTTAAAACAGCTGATGACATTGTGTACTGGCTAGTTTTGTGTTAACTTGACACAGCTGGAGTTATCACAGAGAAAGGAGCTTCAGTTGAGGAAATGCCTCCATGAGATCCAACTGTAAGGCATTTTCTCAATTAGTGATCCAGGGGGAAAGGCCCATTGTGGGTGGGACCATCTCTGGGCTGGTAGTCTTGGGTTCTATAAGAAAGCAAGCTGAACAAGCCAGGGGAAGCAAGCTAGTAAGAAACACCCCTCTATGGCCTCCTCATCAGCTCCTGCTTCATGACCTACTTGGTTCCAGTCCTGATTTCCTTGGTGATGAACAGCAGTATGGAAGTGTAAGCTGAATAAACCCTTTCCTCCCCAACTGCTTCTTTTTTTTTTTTTTTTTAATTAGGTATTTTCCTCGTTTACATTTTCAATGCTATCCCAAAGGTCCCCCATACCCACTCCCCCAATCCCCTACCCACTCACTCCCCCTTTTTGGCCCTGGCGTTCCCCTGTACTGGGGCATATAAAGTTTGCAAGTCCAATGGGCCTCTCTTTGCAGTGATGGCCGACTAGGCCATCTTTTGATACATATGCAGCTAGAGACAAGAGCTCCGGGGTACTGATTAGTTCATATTGTTGTTCCACCTATAGGGTTGCAGTTCCCTTTAGCTCCTTGGGTAATTTCTCTAGCTCCTCCATTGGGGGCCGTGTGACCCATCCAATAGCTGACTGTGATCATCCACTTCTGTGTTTGCTAGGCCCTGGCATAGTCTCACAAGAGAGAGCTATATCTGGGTCCTTTCAGCAAAATCTTGCTAGTGTATGCAATGGTGTCAGCATTTGGAAGCTGATTATGGGATGGATCCCTGCATATGGCAGTCACTAGATGGTCCATTCTTTCGTCACAGCTCCAACTGCTTCTTGGTCATGATGTTTGTGAAGGAATAGAAACCCTGACTAAGACACATTGCAAGGCCAGTCAAGAAGTGGGGATTGATGTATGCTGGTACTCAGCTAACTTTCTTGTTATTATTCAATCCACGACCTAGGACAAGGATGTGACCTCTGCAATGAAGGTGTTTCTCACCTTAACTAACCTGATAGAGATAGTTTCCTACATGCTTGCCTAGAGACCTCTCTCCCTAATGATTCTAAACCTCATCAAATTAATAATTCTGTATTGTTATAAACACCAAATATGTGAGGTTGGGAATTTTGTTTTTTCCACTCCTAAATATTCTTTAACACCTGCTGAGTGTCCTACATTTCAATTTAATTCTACATAATCACTTGGGCTTTGCATCCAACTCCACAGGACAGTCCCATGAGTCTCCCCTTTGTTGAATGCCAGGTAAATATCTCAGCCCTCCCATCTTCTGCTCTACCAACAGTAATCAGGCCCACAACCCCTCCTAAGCTTTGATGAATTGATATCACAACTTATAAAAATCACAGGAGGCCTTGACTTAATTCTTTAGCAGTTTAGTATAAAGGACATAGCTCAAGAAATTGACTACTGAAGAGAGAAACAAAGTAAAGTACATGGAAAGAGCACTGTCTCCAAATGTGTTCACCAAGCCAGAAGTTAAGGAGATTGTGAAGAGTTGCATACGTGACTGATCAGCATGGATGGTGAGGAAATGCAGTCTCTAGACCCTCTGTTCTTTAGTACACCTGGACCTGAAATTCTAAAGTTAGAATCATTCTTTGATCTTTCTGGACGTGCTGCCTCCATCTTGAAGTGCTCTGGGGTATCACTGAAAGTTCATCATTGTCATAAACTGTGCTGAATAACAAATGAATTTCTTCATCTATCACTTGAAAACTCCAGAGATGTTAGCATAGAGCTAAAGACCAGGACCAGATACATGTTTTCTTATTACAGAAAGAAAACCACCGATGAGCTGGGGTTTTGGTCCTAGACAATATTCAAACATATATTCGGCTGGGTCATTTCTGGACCTTTCATCAATTCAAGTTGTTTCTTGAATTTTCCAGAATGAAGTGGAATGATAAGAACATGAAGGATATAAATCAGAGCCAAGTCCCATGGTTCTCCCCAGCCTGGGATGCATACTCCATATCGACTCAATGTAAAATTACACTGATTTTTTAAAAAATAAAAGTGACCTAGTGTTATTAAAAATCAATTAGATTCATTTTTGTCAACTATATTTGATTTACACATATTATATAAAAAATAAAATGCAATTGATTTCTTACCATCTGCCCCTAACCTCACTGCTGTGTATATTGCAATACCTTATTAATGAATATTTCTCCGTGTTTCTTACCTTCCAGCCATATAAACATCAAATAATTAATTTACACAGCACTCGGGAGATATCTAGCTGGTAAAATTATATAAACTTCTTATTTTGTCCATAGAGAAACCGAGGCAAAGGACATAAGGGCCTCATAAATCACTGCCAGGGATATTTAGTCAGCATAGTATTATTTCTAGCTGTCCTTTAGATATTGCCCTTCCCAATTTAGTGAAAACCCTTCAGTAAGCAAAGGCAACTAATTCAAGTGGGCTTTTCTGAACATTCAGACCTTATGTTCCTTATACTTCTTCCTTCTAGCAATCCTAATTGGAAAAAATAAACACGTGAGACTTATGAGCCTCTTTTCACTGGAGTGATGATACTTGCTTGTGACTTTAACACCTGAAGTTACTTGGGGAAAGGTGGAGATAGGGAGTAAGAATCTTGATCAACTGAAGGACAGATTGTTTAATGGATCTTTTAGAAAGGACCAAGACCTGAGGAGTTCTAGGATAGAATAAATGTTCTGTAAAGAATGTAAGTATGTCACTGAGGTATATTAAGTTAGAATGGATGAAGAAACCACAATGATCAACTGGGTACACAGAATAAAAAGTGGGTATGTGCTGTTGCTTAGGGTCCTGGGGTTCTGTGTTTCTGTGACCATTGGTAAGAATGGTCCTGTGTTAATGTAGAACTCATTCACTACCCGTTGTAACCAAACAGCAGTTACTGATTAACATACATAGTTCTTTATATTATTTGTCTTTCTTTCTGAAAGAAAAAAGTCATGTGTAATCATGTGGTCATTCTAAAAGACAATTTTTTAAAGAAACGAGACTCCTTGGTCTATGAAGATGTCAATCATGTAATTCTCAAAGAAGCCTTGGTGAGCAAATTGATTCAAAATGAAAAGTATTTTGCAAGCTCCTACGGTGACTACTGGGGCATGTATCTCAACCTATCTTTAAAATATGTTAGTAGACAACAGCTATTTGTTTTTCCCAGAAAACATTCTAAGGGTCATGTTCTGAAAGTTCTTTTTAATTATATAGGGCATTGTAATTGTCATAATGGAGGAAGTCAATATTCTCTCAGGATAAAGTGTTGAATTTCAAATTTGACAAACATTGCCTAAACTAGTTTTTGGGTTTCACACATTTCTATAGGTTCTTGTCTTCAGTTAGTTGGAAAGTCAAAAGATATCATGTGTAAGTCTCAATCTCTCAGCAGCTAAAGTCAACTTTACTAAAACAATTAATAAAGTCTCACACTTTAGGTATGACTTTGTGGAAGTTGAAGAAGTCTCAGAGAGCAGCACTGTTGTCAGAGGAAGATGGTGTGGCCACAAGGAGATCCCTCCAAGGATAACGTCAAGAACAAACCAGATTAAAATCACATTTAAGTCTGATGACTACTTTGTGGCAAAACCTGGATTCAAGATTTATTATTCATTTGTGGTGAGTAGCTAACCTGCCCTGGCTTCATAGAGCATAGGGATCATTTTCTGTGATTAAATACAGTACTGTAAGGATAATGTAGTTCCTTACTACATGTGTATTTCTTCCCTCTGGACAGAATCTTAAAGAATGCCTGTGTTTGTAAGGAAAACCAGTGGATCTATTATGTCAAACTTAAGGGCATGACATTTGAAGGGAAATTAGAAGCTAGAAGTAGGAGTCAATAGTGTAGTAATTCCAACTAAAGCAAGATAAGTATATAGAGCCAAATGGGTGGTGGTGGTGGTGGTGGTGGTGGTGGTGGTGGTGGTGGTAGTGTGTGTGTGTATTAAACATGTTTTAAGAGTTAAAACAGAGAACAAAATATCTCCCTTTGGTTTGAAAGTTGTTCACAAATTGTATCATAGAATTAAAATCCTGCTGATTTTAGCTTAAATAATGCCCAAGAGTTGAGAAGGGCCCATGTTGCTGACCAAGAGACTGAGGATTAGTAAGCCTCTTAAAGACCATCAAGTCCTACTTTGGCCTCAATAATCTGAATTCTGTTTGTTATACTCATGCTTACTTATAACTGGTGTTCTAGTTTCTATCTAAACCTCTTAACAGCCATTTTCAACAACAAATGGTTCTGAGTGTTTGGAAATATTCAGCCTCATAGTGGGCTAGAATCTAAGTTAATCCTAGCTGTTGGGCCACACATGGTCATGAAACTTCAATTCTTTTCCATTCATCTAGCATAAAGGATGAGTGTCAAGAACATAGTCTCTAAATAGCATGCATTTGTTGAGTCTTTTTGTTTTTGCTGTTTGAATTGGATTTAGAAAAGAAAAATGTCTTGCTGTTTTTATCATATAATGTTTTTTTGTATTGTTCTGCAATGAAAAACTAGCATATACTGACACTAGTTCAAGATTTAATTTGGAAACAATCCATCCACCATGCTTAGCATTATTGGAGACTTGGTGGTGCTGTGAAGCATTGAAATTAAGAGTGAGTGCTAAGTTTCTCCCTTTCTTTCCTTTTAATGTATATACTCGGTGATATATCTGCTGGCAATTGTTTGCAGGCAAAGTAAACTTTGTAAATTCAACTGGTGATGGGCAGACAAGCTAAGCAAAAGATCTTTTTTCTCTTAAAATATCCAGGACTGCTACTCTAGGGCATGTACCTTCTGTGATGCCATGTCCATGATTAAGAATTGTCCATAAGTCAGAGACAACTTATTTCTATTTATTTATTTATTTATTTATTTACTTACTTACTTACTTACTTACTTACTTACTTACTTACTTACTTATCGTGTGCATGTATATGCACACTTGTGGAGGTGTACTTGCCCATATGGGTATGTTAATTTCTCAACCATACGTTTTAGATTTCTACTTATTCTTTGATAATTTCATGCATGAATATGGGGTAATTAAGTCATATACATCCCTAGTTTCCTTTTCAACTTCTCCTGGATAGCCCCCAAGATGCTTTCTCTTGCTCTTGCTCTCTCTCTCTCTCTCTCTCTCTCTCTCTCTCTCTCTCTCTCTCTTCCTTCTTCTACACTCTCCCCTCCCTCCTGCACCTCACTGAGCTGCATTACTACTGCACGTATTCATTATTGCTGCACATCTGGTCATGGATGTGGGGCATTATTCACTGCACAACCTCCTCTGAGCTACACCACTGAAAAGAACTGTCTCTCCCATCAACGGTTAGCAGTACCTCAGCTAGGGTTGCACCTTATGAACTCCTTCATTTGCTAAGCTTTCCACACATGGTCATATATCTTCATTTCTCATCCATTCATTTAGATAAAAGATGAGTGTCAAGTAGAACATAGTCTCAAAATGGCATCCATGGGGGAGATGGCTTTTCTCCCTCAGCATCCTGCAAAATACCTTTTGCACCGTGAAAGCTAGAAAACAGTGGGGGAAGCTTCTAGGTCAGTGTCAGTTTGATGTCTTCAAGTTTATAAAGCAATGTATGTGATGTCTTCAGCAACAATGCCTTACTACCTAGTTCTAGTGGGAAACCAAGAATATAGTCTGTATTATTTGGGTGGTCCTCAAATTGGGGATAGAGATGCCCTCCCCTGTCCCCAAACTCAAAATCTTGATACAATACATCTCATACCTGGAAGTGGGCTTTTTGTTTCTTTGATTAAAATCTGTGTCCTGTTTGGGATATACTGACTGGTCAGCAGGTCTCCGAGATTCTACTGTCTCTAACTCTCCCCAGAACTGTGCATACCAGCATAATTGGCTTGTATGTGAATGCAAGGGATCTGAACTCAGGTCCTTATATTTGCACAGCAAGCAGTTTATCCACAGAGTCATCTCCCCAGACCATGAGATATCTCATTTCTCATACCACTGTTGCTAAGGTAAAACAACTATGTAATACAAATATGATCTTGCCAAATAATGAGCGCAATAATGTGAGATATTAGGGTTTATAATACAGACTCTCTTCTTTCTCTAGCCGATGTTAATTGTGTATTAGCTGTGTGGGTTCCCGAAAGCATCACAGGAATTGAACCATGAAAGAAAAGAAGGAAACTCAGTTTAACCCAACTTAGTAAATGCTGGTTAAATCTTCTAGAGAGTCTAACACCAGGAGATTTTTTTTTGCATATTTATATAGAATTCGAATTTGGGAAAAAAAAAGTTTCCTGGTGTAATAAAATCCCAGTACACATGAAGACATACTTACATCAAAACTCAACTCAAAGTACATGTGACCACAAAGATGGATTCTATAGCATAAGCACCTATGTTCTGATGTGGTCACTCTGATGTGGTCGTTGACTGAGGTACTGTAGGTATTAGCAGGCTATAAATTACATGTGACAGCTCTCCTAAGGATAGGTTCTATTGACTAAGAAACAAAGCAGAATATAAAGGTCTAGGAAGAGAGATCATAGGCATTTGCCTGAGGTCTGGCTCTAGGAATAGTAAAGCTCACCAACTCATTACCAACATTTACTCCCATCCTTCATTTCCTTCTCTGAAGAGTCAACCGTGTGCGATTAATGCCTGATCTATGGGCACAAAGACCTTTGTGCTTCCAACAGACAGCCTTCATGGTCTGATGTCAATTGTGGCACATTGACCCCTTCATTTATCTCAATTTCTACAGAAAACTACATAAAGAAATGGAAATATGCATAGGGCTGTTGTATTTTTCCTATTGATCTCTCAGTCGGATTCACTGAGGTGCCTTTTGGATCAAGTTTCTTCCACTAAATATGAACAACTAGGACTAAAGAGTTTGGAGACTGCCAAAGGCAAAATAAGTTCAATGTCTAGGAATCTAGAAACTTTAGACCGGTGGCTTTTTAACAGAATTCTTCTGTCTGATTTTTTTTTCTCACTAAGTTTAGAATGTCTCATGTGTCTTGAACATTGTGTGTAGAAAAAAACATTTTATTTCTATGTGTACTTTAGTTGGAGAGACTTTGTAAAGCATAATTTGAAGCAGTAAGTGAGCTTAGATGTAAATTAATAGGAAGATGGTGGGTTTAATGTATTCAGCTGCTAGCAAGCATAGTTAAACAGTAATTGTCAGGATGCAAGCATTTCTGAGGCTAAATGAAGCTGTTTTGTATCCTCTTATTTAAAGAACAGTAGGCATCCTAGAAACTTGAGCCTTAGAAATTGCTTTCAAGGAGGCAGCACACCCCTGTGAAGTGGCAAAAAGCTGTGATGAAAAGCAGTGGTGTCCTTCAGAACTCCAGCTTTCTGATTTGTGCCTCCTCTGGTGTCTCTGTCTTCCTACCTCAGTGACTGTCCACCAGGGCATGCCTTCACACACAACTCTTCAGGCAGCCTCTGAAGCCTACTACTGCACGTGGTAGGTTCTTGGGGATCTAAAGACTCAATGGACTGGAATTCAATCTACACATCCCATTTTCATATGTTTTTAAATGTCCAAGTTATACTTAATCAAATTTTATTATATCAGATTATGGAGGACGACAAATGGGTGACATTGAAGTAATGTGGTTTGTGTTGGGAATGAATGTTCCACATAAGCTTTACTTAATGTGCTTAGGATTCAGTCTTCTGCCTTTCTCCCCAGCACCTGTCATGGTTCCCTTTCAGAGCAGACAGGCGAACAGTTATTCAATGAGTCCTGCTTTGTATTGGAGGCAACTTTCACTGATGCTGATTGTGTGAGACTGAATGAGGTTTTTGCTTTATGCATATAACACTGGTGTTATAAGATTTTAGAAGGATGCTATTGCTTCTCTCACTACCTACATAGTCAGTGCTCAATATTCTTTAGAAAATCTTTCTTTCTTTTCTTCTTTCTTTCTTTCTTTCTTTCTTTCTTTCTTTTTCTTTTGATCCTTCTTTCTTTCTTTCTTTCTTTTGTTCTTAGTTTGTTTTTTCTTTTTGTTTTTGTTTTTGTTTTTATCAAATATAGTCTAACAGGAGTCAAACTGAAAAAGGAAACTTCAGTTGAGAAGATATCTCCATCAGATTGTCTAGTAGGCAAAAGATTATTGAGTATTTTCTTAACTGATGATTTACTATTCCAAGTGTCATTCCTGAACAGCTGGAATAAGAAATCAGTTGGCACAAGATAGTAATTCTATTCCTTCATGACCTCTTCTTCAATGCCTGTCTCCAAGTTCATGTTTGATTTCCTTTCCTATCATTCATAATGTACTGTAAGATATAAGATGAAATAAACTCTTTCCTCTCCAAAAAAAAAAAAAAAATAGTAGTACAAACATTTACTCCCACATGTACTCTACACAATGCCATGTACCAGAGGGCTTGTAGAAATGACTGTTCTCTGAGAAACTGTGACTCATTAAAGAACTGCATTGTTCTACTTCCTTGTACAGTCTTTCTCCTCATTCCCCTGCACTGAGGAGAATAAATAGCTTCAGGGGGTGTCATTAAGCAGAATGTATGATGCTATCAAGCATGCACCAGATGCAACTCTCTAAATAAATGAGGCCTGCCCGCCTCCAATCTAAATTGTGGTGGAGTGAACAAAACGGGGTCCATGGTGCATGTACATGGTGTTGTTTGTGGACAGAGACAGAGAGGGTGATGTATGCCTATGAATTTCAGCTCTGATATTTCTGGCTTGTTTCCTCAACTCCACAATGAAACTGATGTTTATGACATAAGTTTTGATGATTGAATTAAGTAGTTTTCATAAGATATTCTGCATTGGATGTCTTATGAAAACTAATCACTTATGAATATACTAATCACTCAGATACTTGTTATTATAGTTACCATCAATGGTATTACTATCAGGTGGTATGGGAACCTGTTCTTGTCAGTGTATATATTTATGAATGTGTATTGCATTCTGTAGAGTATATATGTGCATGAAGATGTGGAGTGTGTGCACACATGTAAGTATACATGTTCATACTTGTGTACTCTGAACATATTTAACTTTCTTTATCCAAGGAAGAAATATTTTATTGCATGTTATAATAAATACAAGAACTTTAAATCTTATGGTGTAGTATTTACACATGTGTGTTTAATACTAAGAAATTATTTTAATTAAAAATAAACGGTCTTTGGAAAGTGACTCAAACCTTTTTGTCCTGTTAATAAGGATTGGTGTATTTCATATATTGAAATGTGTTAAAGCCCACTATTAACACTTTTGAAAACTGTTTTAAAAAGCAATTTTATTAGAGCAGTCCCTTAAATCTTACTCCTATAGTGAATTAACCTCAAGTGAATCCATTAAGAATCTCAAAGGATTAAAGCTCAAATGAATCAAAGATTTGCATACAAGTAACTGCTAACTAACTATAGAGGGGAAAAGAACGAGTTAGAAGAACATGAAAACATGGAGAAGGAAGAGTGATGTCCTGGGTTAAATAAGATTAAACACTTTATTATAATTCCATAGGGGCTAATATTGTTCATTGATAACCTCAGAATTGTGCAACAAAAGTAAAATTATCAACAGTAAAAAGATAGACACCTAATTCTAATTGTAAGATGAATTATTTAATGTAATATTTTATTAATTCTTTGAAAATTTCATACAATATATTTTAATCACATCTGATCACTCCACTGAGCTATTTAAAATAAAAAAATGGTAAAGGAACATTGTTCTCTTTTCTTTAGAATTTGTGGCAATTGCATCATTTGCAATTGCAATTTGCAGAACTATATACAACTTTTACAATACTCTGAATATCTTCTTGTGTTTGGCCATTCACACAGATTTGTCAAGCATGAGTAGTAACATCCACAGCAAAGACTATTCATTCCTCTTTCTCTCCCCAAACAAATTTTCATAGAAGGTTGGGGCTTCAGAAACTGTAGTATTGCTTCTTTTTATTGGGAGGGGAGAGGTAAATACAGCTTATTTGAAGAACCAATACAAACAGATAAAGAAAGCAATGTGCTGAGGATTAGGGAAGGTCTCAGACAAGCCAGGAAGTAAAAAAAAAAAAAAAAAAAAAAAGATTTGAAGCAAAATGTCAACTGAGATCTGAAGCGTTAGAAGGCAGTGATTCAAGGCTGTAGGAGCAGAATAGACACAACCACAATGTCTAGAACAGAGGGAAGCAGTGTTATCCCTTAGGTTGTGGCAATTTTTTTAGTTCCTTGGCTTCCAGATGCTGGAAGAAGAGAGGTGGCAGGACCACAGTTAACATCTCTGTGTCAGGTAAAAGGGAGGTAGAGTGAGCTTATGGTACTGACCTATAACACAGTTTACTCAGGAGGGTCCCAATGCTTGCTTGGGCTACAGAGGGAGCTCAAAACCAGCTTGGGGAACTTAGCAAGACCCAGGCTCAACAAAAGCAAGAAAGCAATAAGAGAGAAAGAGGGAGAGACAGAGAGAGAGAGAGAGAGAGAGAGAGAGAGAGAGAGAGAGAGAGAGAGAGAGAGAAACAGAGAGAGATAGACAAAGAGACAGAGAGAAAGAGATGAAGAACAGGCCGAACTGCAAGTCAATAATAGAGCACTTGCCTACCATGTTCAAGACCCTGGGTTCAATCCCTAATACTAAAAAAAGTGAGAGAACAATGAAGAAACTTTCTTATCCTTTCCCATAACCCATCCTATTTTAGATACATCTTAAGGTAATTTGTTTGTTTGTTTGTTTGTTTGTTTGTTTGTTTATATAGAATAAAATAGCTAAACCAGAAGATCAGGTCAGACCAGACACACACACACACACACACACACACACACACACACACACACAAAACCTAAAGAAAAAAAGTGATTGTGATATTGAATTGAATAACATTGACAGGAAGCCAGGGATGTGGCCATGGACAGACACAGTAGGAACAGATGCTATCCCCAAAGTCCCCAAGCCAACTGTGCTGAACCATAAAGTTAAATCCTTCTAAAAGTTGGTGATACAACCCTTTCTATAAGCAGGCTTATTCCCCAAGCATTTAATAAACATGGAAGAAAATTGTCTTCTTTAGTGTTTCTCAAGTGTCCTAAACGCTCACTAACTTTAGACGGTCCTCTGAAGGAGGAGCTTTCTCTTAGGGAGCACAAAGAGAATCAATTATTGTTTTTCTAATATGTAAATATTTAACAGAACTATAATTGAGTTCATCACCAAGAAGGAGACAAAATTTACTGTAATTCTGGGGTGAAAGATAATTTAGCAAAGACATGGTGTCTTAGTCAGGGTTTCTATTCCTGCACAAACATCATGACCAAGAAGCAAGTTGGGGAGGAAAGGGTTTATTCAGCTTACACTTCCATGTTGCTGTTCATCACCAAGGGAAGTCAGGACTGGAACTCAAGCAGGTCAGGAAGCAGGAGCTGATGTGGAGGCCATGGAGGGATGTTCCTTACTGGCTTGCTTCTCCTGGCTTGCTCAGCCTGCTCTCTTATAGAACCAAGACTAAGAGCCCAGAGATAGTCCCACCCACAAGGGGCCTTTCCCCCTTGATCACTAATTGAGAAAATGCCCCACAGCTGGATTTCATGGAGGCATTTCCTCAACTGAAGCTCCTTTCTCTGTGATAACTCCAGCTGTGTCAAGTTGACACAAAACTAGCCAGTACACATGGATAGGTAAATAAAGGGAAGGGGTGATGGGGCAAAGTTGGGCTCCTCTGGTGAGAGTAGCAAAGGGTGAGGAAGGGAAGAAATGTTGAGTGTCTGTGAGGAGCCAAGTCAGTAAGAGAAAAGGACAGTGGTACCCAGTGCTGCTCATTTTGCCTTTGTACGTCAGGCAGCTTCTAGGAGTGCTTTCTGGCATGTTGACTAGGCTTTTCTAACACAATATTGCTGGAAATCTTATTTACTACCATAAGTAATTTTCCTTACAAACCCTATTCGCTGATCACATGAACAGATGGCTCTCCTGTGTGTTAAGTAAACATATTTCCAGCTTTGAGGGAGATGCTGCTTAATGACTCTTGGAAAGCCCAGTATCTTGTTTATCTCGTATTTAATTATACTGACATGCAATCAATAAACTTGTATACTGAAAAGCCAAAAAGTTCTCATGTGTTTATAGATGACTGCCTTTTTTTTTTTTTTACATATTACCTTCTCTCTATAAGTATGATTTTTTGTGTGTATTCATATTTTGGTACATAAAGACAGGGAGGAAAACAAAGATGATAAAAGCTACTCAACTATGCTAGCAAATGGCTTGTGTTTTTAATGAAATGCTTAAAATAGATATGCCATTTCAGTTTTTAAAAGTGAAATGGCCAGAAAGTTAGTTCAAGGGGAAAAGGCACTTGCTGTCAAGTTTGAGGACCTGAATTCAATTTCTTCTGAACATATATCTAAAGGCACAAAATTCCCCTCAGACCTCCACAGATACACTGTGGCATGTGTGTTAAAACACACACACACACACACACACACACATACACTCAATAAATGTAATAAAAGAAAAAATGAAGATGATGAAGCCAGGTATGATGAAGTTTGATGGATAGCCATCAAAAAGGTCAGATGTTAGAGGAAATATAGAATAATGATACCACACACAACCACATCTGAATTTTTCTCAGCAACCATTCAACCTCAAGGAGCTTTCAGCAGCAGCCTGATCTTTCATAAGTTTGTGCAATTAGAGTTCAAGCAGACAGGACTCAGTGCTGTGTCCTGCCAAACTGGCCTTCTTCATGATCAGGACTGAGAGCCTTGAAATGTTTAGAAGTCTTGAATAAATAAGTTTCTGGCATCACAGAAATCTCTTTGCAGAGGGGTTTTTGTGAGATCTCAAGTACTTTTCAGAATTTTAGTAGATTCCATGAACACTTATTTGAGTGAATGTGAGGGGGGTGTATAGAGGCGTGTATTTATTGATAGATTTTTATAGAAAAACTATGCAATATGTTTTGATTGCATTCTTTCCCCTCTCCCAGGGTTGGAAGCTCTCAGAATTGAGTGTTATCCACGAGGTCAATGACTTGTCATTTTCAATAACCCAAACCACTGTTTCTCCATCTGTAAGCCAGGAAAGATCCACTTGAATCATAAGATGTACAGACTGTCTATAAATCATAAGTGTAGCCATAACCTTTTACTAACAATGAAGCTATTTTTGTACCTAAGGAGGGTGAGAGTCAAATTGCATAGCTGCTCTAACAAACTTCCATAAGAGAGAAGGTTATGACATGCTCCTAACAGTTCTGGAAGCTAGAAGCTTGAAATCTGGGTATGAACATGGTTCTGATAATCTTCTGGGCTGAACCCTGTACATTTATTCTCACATGATGGGAATATGAGGGGGCAAGACAACCCTCTAGGATGATTTTCTGAAGGTTACAACTGCACTTGGCAAGAGCTACACCTTCATGACTTAATCGTGTCATGTAATGATTTTACACATTTAATTTGAACACACCTTACCGAAGATTAGGATTCCATATATGAATTTTTAGAATGTACCAAGGCCCCTCAAGGAAGCCTAGAACCAAATAAACACTAGTGACACTTTCAAGTAAGATTGTATTTAAAAAGTAGTTTCATGGAGTGACTCTGGTTCCCAATTAGAAACATACATCTTTTAGATAGTGAAGGAAGAGCCCAAAGCTCTGATTCTTTTCAGCTCCATCATATCTATTCTTCCTCCTTGAGTCACCTTTGAACTGGTAATGATAACTGAAATATAGCTTCAATAAAAATCCTAATATTAATAATAAATTTAGATTTGAAAATGGTCCTAATATCATAGCTGTGGGAAAGTGTTCATTCCTTATATAAATCCACAAACTACTGAACAAACAGCTCTTAAATATTCCTTTGGCTCAAAGTTAACCCAGGCCCCCAAAGGAAATAGATTCAAAGCCACGGTGCTTCTGTGAGCTGCTGGCACTTTATTTCCTGAAAAGATGAAATCAGGTATTATTTTAAGTAAAAACTCTATGTCTTTAGTATTTTAGTCTCTTCAATAAATATTTCTATATCAAATAAAAATACAAATAATTAATACACAAGTATTTCAGCCTAGTCAGAGAAGTACCTTTTTTCACTGTAGAAAATTTAAACTAAGAATGCAAAATTCCAATTAAGAAATTGTTGCTGGAGGGAGCTCAAAATTAGAAAGATAGAGCTCTAATTTCAATTTTGAACCAAGTAACTAGTGTTGATACAATACTGTAATTAGCATAAACAACTGTTTTAATTCAGTTATCTTCAGAGACTTTTATATAAGTGTCTGTCATAAGACAAATGTGGTAACATACACTGTGTAATCCCGGAACTTGGGAGAGGAGACAGTATAATTAAAAATTCACAACCATCCTGAGCTACTTTAGACCCTGTTTCATGAAAAAAGAAGGGACTTTGAAAATGGCTCTGTACTTAAGACCACCAGCTGTTCCTAAGGAGAGAGTAGCTCAGTGCCCAGCGCCCATATTAGGCAGTTCAGAGTGGCTTGAGCTTCTAGCTTCAGAGGATCCAATGCCCTCTTCTAGCCACCACCAGCACCTGTACATGTAGCATGCATGTGCATGTGTGCATACACACACACACTCACATTTGCACACATTTGCACATATACTCACACACACATACGCAAAAGAAAAATAAATCTTAAGTAAAAACAGGAAAAAAAGAGTATTTGTTATAATATTATGAATGTACGTATGTATCGAGTAATACATCCCTATGAAAATAAACTGGCTATTTGGGATATTAATTTTCACTTTCAGACAGAGTGACAGGACAGATCTTACTGTTTCAGAATTTCCTCTTTGAATCACCACAGACCACCCATGTATTTTCTCCTTATCAGAATACACGATATTTCTCTCATCAGAAATCACAATTACTAGCTGATTTCGAACATGCAGTGAAATGTGAACTAATTCTTGAATACTTCATTAGCTTATTCTACAAACCTTGTTGTGGAGTCTCACTATCTAAAGTCACAATGAACATCGGCATTGGGAATTCAGAAAAGTCCTGGGACCCAGCTTCCATGAGGTGAAATGGGAGATGTCAAGTAAACCTTTGCTTCCTGAAAACAGGGTTTGGGAGAAGGGAAGACAGAGAAAATTGTTTCTCAGGGACGATAAACCTGCCAGTAAGACAGAAAAGGAAAAGCTCAGATTCATTCCATTCCAGTAGAAATAAGAAAGTGTCTTGGCCTGCTCACAGGAAAATCCTTACATGTCCTAACGATTTACATATAAAAGCATGAAGGTAGCCTGGCAGTGGTGATGCATGCCTTTAATCCCAGCACTTGGGAGGCAGAGACAGGCCGATTTCTGAGTTCCAAGGCCAGCCTGGTCTACAGAGTGAGTTCCAGGACAGCCAGGACTACACAGAGAAACCCTGTCTGGGGAAAAAAAAAAGTTTTTTTAAAAAAAAAAGCATGAAGGTCTAAGACTAAATGGGAGAAGAAGACACAGGGCAGCTCAGATTCTATCTACAGAGGACTACTGAGAAACCATTAAAATTCCAGGAAAGTGATTCATAGACAAGTACTCATATTAAAACAATCTATGACTATTTTATAACATGGACACCCTGAACATGAATATTTGTCAGACTATCCTGGAAGTCAAAGCCTGAAAACTTTATTTTCAAAAGTCAGCTCTGCTGTACAGACGCCTTGAGAATGTTTTTCTTGATAAGAAGTCAACATATCCCAATTTGCTGACTATATGATAGTGTACTTAAGTGACCACAAAAACCCCACCAGAAAACTCCTAAACCTGATAAACAGCTTCAGCAATGTGGCTGGATATAAAATTAACTGAAACAAGTCAATAGCCTTGCTATACTCAACGGATATACGGACTGAAAAAGAAATTAAGGAAACAACTCCCTTCACAATACTCACAAGCAATATAAAATCTTGGTGATTCTAGCCTAACAAGTGAAAGATCTGTATGATGAGAACTTCAAGTCTCTGAGGAAAGAAGATAGAAAGCTCTCCCATCCTAATGGATTGGCAAGATTAATATAGTAAAAATCGTATTGAAAGCAATCTACAGATTCAATGAAATTCCCATCAAAATTCTAACTCAATTCTTCATAGAGTTAGAAAGAGCAAATCTCAAATTCATTTGGAATAACAAATAACTCAGGATAGTGAAAACTACTCTCAACAATAAAAGAACTTCTAGGGGAATCACTATCCTTGACCTCAAGCTGTACTACAGAGCAATAGTAATAAAAATTGCATGGTATTGGTACAGAGATAGGCAAGTAGATCGATGGAATAGAATTGAAGACCCAGAAATGAAACCATACATCTATGGCCACTTGATCTTTAAAAAAAGGAGCTAAAACCACCCAGTGGAAAACAGACAGCATTTTTTTTTAAATGTGCTGGTTCAACTGGAGGTCAGCATGTAAAAGAATGCAAATTGACCCATTCTTGTCTCCCAGTCCAAAGCTCAAGTCCAAGTGGATCAAGGGCCTCCACATAAAACCAGATACACTAAATCTAATAGAAGAGAAAGTGGGAAAGGCCTTGAGCACATGTGCACAGGAGAAATTTTCCTGAACAGAACACCAATGGCTTATTCACTAAGATCAAGAATAGAAAAATGTGACCTCATAAAATTGCAAATCTTCTGTAAGGCAAAGGACACTGTCAATAGAATAAAACAGCAACCAACAGATTGGATAAAGATCTTTACCAATCGTACATCAGATACAGGGCTAATATATAATACAAAGAACTCAAGAAGTTAGACGCCAGAGAAGCAAATAACCTTATTAAAAAATGGGGACCAGAGCTAAACAGAGAATTCTCAACTGAGGAAACTCAAATGGAAAAGATGCACCTGAAGAAATGCTCAACATCTTTAGTCATCAGGGAAACACAAATCAAAATAACCCTGAGATTCCACCTCACAGCAGTCAGAATGGCTAAAATAAAAAACTCAGGTGACAGCAGATGCTGGCGAGGATGTGGAAAAAGAGAAACACTCCTCAATTGCTGATGGGATTGCAAGCTGGTAAAACCACTCTGGAAACCAGTCTGGTGGTTCCTCAGAAAACTGGACATAGTACTATCTGAGGACCTAGTTATTTCACTTCTGGGATTATACCCAGAAGATACTCCAAAATGTAATAAGGACACATGCTCTACTATGTTCATAGAAGCCTTATTTATAATAGAAGCTAAAAACAACCCTGATGTCCCTCAAAAGAGGAATAGATACAGAAAATGTGGAACATCTATACAATGGAGTACTATCCAACTATTGAAAACAATGATTTCACGAAATTCTTAGGCAAATAAATGGGTCTATCCTGAGTGAGGTAACCCACTCACAAAAGAACACACATCATATGCACTCACTGATAAGTGAATATTAGCCTAAAATTTCAGAATAACCAAGACACAATTCATAGGCCATATGAAGCTCAAGAAGAAGGAAGACCAAAGTATGGATGCTTCAGTGCTTCTTAGAATGGTGAACAAAATATTCACAGGAGTAAATATGGAGACAAAGTGTGGAGCAGAGACTGAAGGAAAGACCATCCAGAGACTGTCCTGTTGTGTCCGGCCAGCAGATCACAGGTTTGGGTTCCAGCCTGGAAAGGCATTTTGGAAACCTGGAAGAGAAGAGGGGCTGGGCTGCACGAGATAAGGAAGGAACCAAGACAAAGCTCTCTGCTCAAGGTTCAATTTTAATATCAGCAAACACGCTTTATAAAGAAAAGGGGAAGCCCGTCCCTGGCCAAGCAAAGTTCCTTTGAAGTAGATAGGTCATCCTTTTAGTGGGAACTCCCGAAGATTGCAGTTCGGTGTTAACTCCAGAAGATTCCTGGAAGAGAACCTGTTCAGCCTCTGGCAGGTTGGGCCTCAGGCAGGTAGTGGCACATCAAAAGAGCAGTACAGCAGGTGGCTCCGCTCAAGCAGCAGTGGATGGTCACAGCCAGCCTTGCTAGGCTGGAAGGAGGTAACACTGCCCCACCTGGGGATCCATCCCATATACAGTCACCAAACCTGAACACTATTGCAGATGAAGATGCCAGGAAGTGCTTGCTGATGAGAGCCTGATATGGCTGTCTCCTCAGAGGCTCTGCCAGAGCCTAACAAATACAGAGGTGGATGCAGGCAGCCAAACTTTGGACTGAGCACGGGTGCCTGATAGAGGAGTTGGAGAAGGGATTGAAGGAGCTGAGGGGCTTTGCAGGCACATGGGAGATCAACAGTGTCAACAGGCCAGACACTGCCTCCCCCCACCGAGCTCCTGGGGACATGACCACCAACCAAAGAGTGCACATGGAGGGACCTGTGGTTCTGGTCGCATATGTGGGAGAGGATGGCCTTGTACATAAGTGGGAGGAGTGGCCCTTGGACCTGAGGGGATTCTGACGCCCCAGTGTAGGGGATGCCAGGGCAGAAAGGAATGAGTGCGTGGGTGGGTGGGGTGCCCTCATAGAGACAGGGTGAGGAGGGATGGGATAGGAGCTTCTGGAGGGGAGACCTTTAAAGGGTATAAATGTGAAATGTAAATAAAGAAAATATCCAATAATAATAAAAAAGAATTCTTGCTACAGAAAGCAGAAAACTGGGATTAATCCATGGGTTCTCATAGTTCCATCTCTAAGATGGAATACGCTGATGTTCATTGCATGCTACTGAGCTTACAATTCCCATTTCATGAGAACTACATTCTATAAGAAGACTAGAACCCTCAAAGACAATACATCACTCAGCCTGTGATAGAGTACCTGTGATAGAAATTGCAGGTACTCAATGTACATTGCTACTTGAATTCATGTGTTGGCTCAGAAAACTGGTAAAAGTCGCCGAACATTTCTCAAAGTTCTATGTACCAAACACAGAATAGGATCACATGAGATGAGATATGGTGCATGTTCTATGACATTACCCCATATAGTTTTGAATGAATCCATAATATAAATTATCAATCATGTTTAATGGTCAGGAGACTGGCACATTTCTCTCATGAGACTTTTCACATCTATATGAACCTATTTAAGTCTAGTGAAGAGAAAATTTTCATGTTCCCTTAATTTCAAAATATCTTCAAGTCGAATAATTTGCATGTTCCATTGTCTGTAGGGTCATGAGAGCAAGTTCCCAAGATATCTACCGCTAGAATATTCATGCTAAGTTCATGCAAAAGAAAAGAGGGGGAAGGGGGTAGATGGAGAAAGAAAAAGACAGAAAAAAAGGAAAGAGAAAGAGAGGGAGAAGGAAAAGGAATAGAAGAAGAGTAACAGATGGGGAGTGAAAGAAGGAATGGAAGCAGAGAGAAAAGGAGTATAACAGGGAAGAAAATGAAGAGAGGGAGAAAGAAAGAAGGGAGGGGGTGGGGAGAATCAAAGGAAAGGGGAGTATGGGATGAATGGATGGTTGGACAGAAGGAAGAATGCAGGAAGTGAGGAAGGGGAGGAAAAGACACTAAAAGAAAGAAAACAGAGTGACTCTTTTCCTTTATATATCCTCACAAGTGTCCCACTTCACCCACCCTTACTCCTGAGGCAACTGACTTCCATATTCATAACATCACTGTTTCTGCTGGTTATGTTTCACCAACTTGGCACAAGCTAGAGGCATCTGAGAATTATGCCTCAATTGAGATTGCACCTCCACCAAACTAGTAGACCAGTCTATAAAACATTTTTGAACAATAATTGATGATGGAGGGTCTGGCCCACTGTGGACAGTGTCACACTTGGGCAGGTGGTCCTGAGTTTCATAGAAAAGCCATCTGAAAAACCCAGCAAGCTGCATTCTTCCATAGCCTCTGCTTCAGGTCCTGCCTGCATACTCCTGCCGTGCTTAAGTTACTGCCTCAGAAACTCCTCACTAGATCTGTATCAGTCATGTCTGTCTGTTTCCTATGTTCAGACACTTGCATGATAGAAATGTGGAGGTTAGAGGACAAGTTTGTGTGTTGATTTTCACTCTCCACCTTGATCTCTTTTGTTGCTCACTGCTGCCTAAACCAAGCTAACTAGCCTGAGAGCAGCAATACTCAACCTGTGTGTCAAGACCCCCAAACCATTGGAAAACATAGATATTTATATTATGGTTCATTACAGTAACCAAAATATAGTTATGAATTAGCATAAAAAATAATTTTATGGTTGGGGTCACCACAACATGAGGAGCAGTATTAAAGGTTCACAGCATTAGGAAAGCTGAGAACCACTATTCTAGGGACTCTCCTACTTTACCACGCACCTCACCATAGAAACACTGATGTCATACATTCATTCTCTGATACCTGACTTTCATCTAGGGCTGGATATTCAAACTTGGGTCTTTATGCTTGTGTAGCAAACACTTTACGCACTGAGTCACCACCTCAGGCCTGAAATCAGTCTCCCAAATGAAATGAGATTTTTCCATTTATTCTAAGAACACACATGGTACCATGACTTCATATGTCAGCAGCCCTTTTATATTCAGGAGACACTCTTTTCCTATAGCCATCTACTACCTCTGACTCTTTTACTATTTTCATCATGTCTTTTGCAGTGATTCCTGAGTCTTTAGAGTAGTATATATGTTCCATTTAGAGGTGGACGATCTACAGTCTTTTATTCTCTGTATCTTGATAAGTAGTGCATCTCTTGGTTGATCATTTTCTACTTCAAATAGATGATTCCCTGATGAGAGATGACTAATGCATTCATGTGATGACCGTTTATTAAAATTTAATTTAATTCTATATCTACCTAGCAGAATATTAGTGCTTATTTCTCATCTGGGTTCTCTGATCTGTCTGGCTATATCCTTTTAGCCTAGTAATGATGTCAAATAGGAGTTTCATCTAATGCAGTAGGTCTTAAATCCAATCAGTAAGTGGCTGATAGTTCCTACAAAATTTATGGAACCACATCACCTTATTAATATTGTAGTTCACAGCATTTATAGTAGGATAAGACTGATGATTAATTTTCTCCTTTGGTATCTGGCACCATTTTCACTATGAAAGCAAACCAGTAGGACTGAAGCTTCCAGATCAGTATCTTCTTAACTTCTCCATGTTCTATGAATTAAGTATGCCTTGTCCTCAGCAATAGGATCTTGTTGTCTACTTCTGGATGGCAACCAAGAGATTGGAAATAGCTATTAATGTTTGTAGAATCTATGAGAACTCACTGGCCAATAACTCCAAAAGAAACAACTTAATTTTGGAGTTTGGGTTTTTATTTCCTAGCCCTTGCTGGCTAGTAGACTATGCTCCTTAAAATGTATAAAATATATTTCCTTAAATGGAAAAGAGTTAGGGAAAATTTCTAAGAAAAAGCAATAACTTTTACTAAAAAGAAGTTGTAGAGCTGATAAAGTATGAAATGGTTCAGGAAGCCTGGGGTATATGTGAATAGTCAGAGATGATGTCAGAGAAGACAGGATGCAGCTCACAAAGGTTAATGCATTTATCAAGACACAGAAAGCTTTGAAGAACTTCTGAGACATCCTGAACATGAAGACCATGCATAGCTTATCACTCTCTGTTTGGATTTTGTTTCTGGAGACCAATTTAGCAAGCAGGCTTGTGAAGAAAGGATTACAACTAGTCAAGAACAGATAAAGATTCTTTAGAAAAGACATGATAAACTCAGAAACAGCTTTGAGAATACATTTTGAAT
The DNA here is from genome assembly GCF_000001635.26 of Mus musculus. Taxonomy (NCBI): domain Eukaryota; kingdom Metazoa; phylum Chordata; class Mammalia; order Rodentia; family Muridae; genus Mus; species Mus musculus. The sequence continues at coordinate 6,311,967 of NC_000075.6, forward strand.
GAGTAAGAAAGAATGGGAAGGATTCTGTTAAGAAAAGGGAGAGATTTGTGCATAGCTTTTTCATGTTGACATGAAACATTCTATGAAACATCCAATAAGAACAAGCCAGAGGGAAAGTTGTCAGCCAAGAGTTCTTCCTCTGAAATCTGGATTCAGGTGTCATTGGTATACAAATAAATGAACAAGCTAGGGAATACAGCACATTGCTCAGGTGCTAAATATTTTGTTTCTGAGTCTTGGGAAATGGTGACATTTGAGATGACAAAAAAGTGATTATGAAGAAGAAATAGCTGAAAACATACATCAGAGCAATATCACACAAATGAAGGAGGAGGGTGGGGGGTCAAGGAGAAAGCTGTGGAGAGGGTAAGTGTGAGGAGATCACGTAGCTCTTTGGCTAAAAAGGGTAACTGGATTTGTCAAATCTTGGAGGGTTTCACTGACAGAGTAGCTGCAGAGAAGACTGACATCCTACCAAAAAAAAAAAAAAAAAAAATCTCAAACCTTTGTCACTTATGTATGTATCCAGGGTCAAGTAAGGAGTGACACACATCAAAGCACATCTTTCATGGTCAGAGGACAACTTGTTGAAGTCAATTCTCTCCTTCCCCATGTGAATCCAGAGTATCAAACTCAGGTCTTCAGGTTTTGCAGAAAGCTCCTTTGACTGGTTGATCCATTTTTACAACCCCAAGATATCTGATTTTAAAGACTAAACAGAGAGAGAGAGAGAGAGAGAGAGAGAGAGAGAGAGAGAGAGAAGAAGGAGAAGGAGGGGGAGGGGAAGGGGGGGAGGAAAGAGGGAAAGAGGGAGAGGGAGAGAGGGAGGGAGAGAACCACTTTAGCATATCTCTGGTAGCTATGTGAATAAAAGAAAGAAACAGAGAAAGGGAGACAGCTATGGAAAAAGAAGATGGAAATAAGAAAGGAAGAGAGAGGAGAATGGAAGTATTGCCAGTTTAGAAAGTATTGCAAAAGTGTTTGTTTTTTAATTTAATTTTATTTATTTTACATCCTCACCAGTTTCCTCTCCCTACTCTTCTCCCAACTCCTTTCCCCACTACTTCCCTTCCCTCCCCCATCTTATCTTCTTTGGTTTCTTCTCAAAAAGTACCAGCCTCCAATGGATATCAACAATCCATGGCATATCAAGTTGCAGTAAGACTAGGCACCTTCTCTTCTGTTAAGGCTAGAGAAGGGAACCCACTAGGGAGAAAGAGTCCCAAAGGCAGGCAAAGGGGCTCCTGGTGTCACTGTTAGGAGTCCCACAAGAAGGCCAAGTTGCACACATGAAACATATGTGTGGTGAGCCTAGGTCAGGCCCATGCAGGCTCTCTGATTGGTGGCTCAGTCTCTTTCAGCACCTATGGGCCCATGTTACAAATCTTAATGAACCATTTTATAAACCTATAGACCCAAAGGCACACTGCTGTGGGGTAAAGAATGAATTCAAATTACAGTCAACTACAATAAAGCAATCCAAGAAATGTGTAAACCCTCACCAAACAAGATGAGTGACCCGAGTTTGGGGAAAATGATAAGATATATAGATTTGTCTATGTATTGTTTACTTTTCTGTTTCTATGATAAAACAACATTGTCAAAAGAAACTTAAGAATGAAAGGGTTTAGTTTTGGCTTCTGATTCTACAGGGATAGAGTTGACATGGTAAGCATGGCATGGCACCCAGAGCAAAAAGTAGATGGACAAGGCTATAGACCCTCCTAGCCCATCCCCTTTGACTTATTTACTCCAGCAAGGATCAGGCTCCTGAAGCTTCCATAATCTCCACTCACAATGCCAACAACTGAGGACCAAGTGTTCAGCCATTTTCACCTATAATAGACATTTTTTCTCTCAAACCACCGCAATCTGCAGTAACTATAGTAGTTAGATATAAAAGCAAAAGATGATGTCACAATCACTTTCTCACTTTTATTTTCAAAGTCCTATGAATTTTCGATGCTAGAAATCTCAGCGGTTTGTAAAGACTTGTAACCCCTCCGCACATTTCCTTTGGAGCAGAAGGAAATTTTGCTTTCCAATGAGATTAAAATCTTCTACCGCAATAAAACTTGAGCAGCCTCTGACAGCTGAAAGATACCCAAGTTATGTCTGCAAAGATTTGGGAGTTTACAAGGCATTACCAAACAAATTGTTTCCTCTGAGAAATAACCCTGGGTTCATGTGGCTTATTTAGATGTTAATATACTTAATAAATTCCAGACCAAATCACTCTAGCTCTGTCAAAATACAATATCAAGTATGCTGTTTATTTTTAAGAGAATATGAAGTTCAAGATAAAACATCTTCCAAAGGCAATATTCTTTACCATTTATAGTAAATCCTCACCTTCTGATTCCACCACTAAACTAAGGCATGGGCAGAAGATAGCACATTATTCTCTTGAGGCACAGATGTCAACTACCATCTATTCTTATCTCCTATAAAAGTTTAAGGCCTTTTTTTTTGTTAGCTTTGCTCTTAAAAACCCCATCTGCCATGCTCCACAGAGGGTTATTGGGGAATAAAGGATAAAGTTATTCATATATATGTATATATGAATATGAATACATAATATATACATTATATTATATATTATAAATTTCTCTCTATATATATATATATATATATATGTACAGACATTTATTATTTTTTATCATTGTGCCTTGAATAGGATCTGACATGTAGCAGGGCTTTCATAGAAAAATTTGCATATTCCCAATATTCAACTTGTATACTTCTTAAAGGAGGCTAGAGAAAAAAAAAAAAAAAGAAACTAGTATAGGTATGTCAACTGATAAGTCTCAATTACTACGTTTCCTGGAGTATGTTATGCACTGATGTTTAAAATGTGAGAAATAAGGAAAGAGGTAGGATATGCAACTTGAAAATGAACACTGATAATAAATACTGGGATAAAGTTATTCTAATTAGGTAGCTTTTACCTGAGCTAAAGTTTCTGGCTTTTTATTTTAAATGTGATTTTTACTGTTTTCTCCCAACTTTGTGGTGAAATATGAAAGAGAGCACCTGTTTTTTCTGATGGCTCTGGAAATAAGTGCTAAATGAGTATACTCTGTACTGTCAACCTGTTAAGTCAAGGTCTAGGGGAGCGAAGCTGAGCCCAGCCACCTGTGAATCTAAGGGCTCCTCTCTGCAGCTGTTAAGCAGGGAGCTTTTGTTCCCTTAACCTGGCTGGCAAGAATTTGTTGAAGCTCAAGGCCTTTTAACTTTACACAGTGCACGTATTCCTACTACGAAGGAAGCCTCTTCCAGGCCTGCTGGTCACACTGTCAGGAGTTCAGCAAAGACCTCTCAGGGGCATGGGTTCCACATTAAGATTTGATAGCATCCAATAGACTTGTGTGAGATGGGACTATTACTGCTTTCCAGCTTCATTCCCTCGAGCCAGTACCCCTTAGTAAGAGAGTCTCCTCTGTATGAAGAGTTACCAATTGAACTTTTCTACACAGAAGCGTAGCATTAAGACAGCAGTCTTCAAAATATTGGGAAACTTGGCATCAAATTCAAATATAATCAAGTGCTGATTTAATGCCTATTAAAATAGATCTTTTGTAACTGGAAATAAGGAATAACATCATTGGTCACTTCTGATCTTAAGGAAGAATCACAGCACATTTTAGGGCTTTGAAGCAGACAGGTTCTAACATTCTCTTTGATTATTTATTTATTTATTTATTTTTGTAGAAAAGGAAATATCAAATGGTGCTGCCACACATACTTATTATAGTTTGAAGACCGTTACTAGAATCTTTTGAATGGGTAGGTAAATTCCTGTGGCTTCTCTGATGTCAGATATAGAGAGAATGGGAGTGTTCTTCCTTGCTGGTATATCAAGATGTCTTTATTTTTCTGTTCCTGAAACAAAAATACTCTGAGAAAACCAGCTAAAGGAAGGAAGGAAGACAGAGGGAAGAAGGGCAGAAGTGAGAATGGGAGAAAGAAAGGAGAAGGGAGGGAAAGAAGGGAGTGTGGGTGGTTAGATGAGATTATTTTGACTCATAATTTCAGCATACACAGTCTGTCAGGGCAGGGAAATCCCAACGGCGCAAGCTTGAGGTAGCTGGGCACATTACCTCTACGGTCAGAAAACAGAGAAAGGTAAATGCTTGCAGTCAGCTCACTTGCTCCTTCTTACACTATGTTGTATCATATTCCTGGAGCAGGGAATGGTGCCTCCCACTGTGGAATTTCTTCCAATCTCAGTTAACATAATTAGAATTATCCGTGAGAAGCATGTCCAGAAGCCTGTCATTCTGATTTCACCCTGTTGACAATTGACATTAGGCATCAAAGAAGGCCTATGGTATCATTCTGTACTAAACAACAGTTTCAATACCCTGATCCCAAGTAGACCCTCAGTAGGCCCGGTGAGAAGAAAAGAACGTGTGGCTAAGTAAATGACATTGTTTTCTTAAAACATGTACTAGAGTAGAAACCATATGGACTAAGGCTGGAGAGAGTGATTAGACCCTGGCTCTCATGAATTAGCTATGTCCTTCTTGGAGAGATGTGATTGAACATGTGTGTCTCACTTCTGCTATGGTCAGGCCTCAATTACCCACAGCTGTGCCCCATCTCTCTTCTTTATTTGGAGATACAACATGAAGGACCACCCCATCTAGGAAAGGCTATTATTGCATCAGAGGAATGAACTGGAAACTTATGGTTTCTTTGAAAAGTCAGTTGTGTCCAATGGTGTTTTGCTAAGGCAGACACAGGTGAAAGTATGTTTTGCTAAAACAAGCACATGAAAAGACACATGATGAAGGATTCTTCACTAATGACACTCACGTATTGGTTGCCCTTACATTGCATAGTTAAGCTCCATAGGAGAAAAAAAAAAAAAAAAAAAAAAACACCAAAAACTTCTAGTGATATTCTGGCGTCTTCTTGCTACTTCCACGGACTTGGGCGAATTTGCAGAGTGATGTCAGCTGATACAAGCTCACATGGAGTTTTGCTAAGACAGACTCACATGCAAGGCCCAAGGTAAAGTAAGACCAGTGGAGGACACATGATGTTTGGGGTGAATATAAATAGGACTCAATGGACAGTGACAAGTGCTTGATTGAATAGCTAGCTTTGCAACACTTCTTGGTCTGAGTCTCCGCTGATTTTCACTTCATTGAAAGAAGCATGGCAAAGAACTTCTCTTGACATAGTCACTCTTGCTGATCAGTGCTTGATGGAGGCCTAGCTATTTCTGCTAGGTCATGCTACTGCTGCTGATTCATGTTTGCTATCCCAACACTACTGAACTGGACTGCTGGTATACTCATAAAGTGTTGTCAAGTGGATCAAACTGCAGCTGCTGCTGCGGAATGCTGTAAACTAAACAGCTGATCTCCTGACAAGGCAGATGGGATTTACTGCAAAGAACAATTTCTACAAGTCCACTTCCCCTGTATCCTAATAACCTTTCTTTTCCACAACCTCTGGTGGGTAGTGAGCTCACTCACACCAGAATATCAGTAGAAGTTTTTTGGTGTTTTGTTTTTTTTTTTTTT